>NC_052022.1:0-300000 GCF_015832195.1 Motacilla alba alba
TAAAAGCACCTGCTGGAAACAAGCTAAGATAAGCTGAAAGAGTCTCTTCACCGAAATGAGAGGAGAGCTCTTATCCCAGCAGATCCCAGAGAGGGAATGAAGCCCCTCTGCAAAAGCTGGGGTTAATATACCCCTGATTGGGCCCACCTCTCCTTCCCATGACACCCAGGAAAAGGGAGGGGGCAAATCCCACCAGGTATAAAAGCCCTCAGAGCAGCTACAGCTGTTTGGCTCCTCTGCCTTGAATTCAAGGGGAGTAAAGGGCTTGATATAGGAGAAAACTCTTCAGAGGAATGACAACGCTTTCTTTTTTGCTACAACTAATTGGAGCAAAAGGGCGGAAGACTGGTGAGAAATAAAACTTTGTGTTTAGGTAGCACAGCCAGACAAATTGGGTAAGTTGCTGTCAACTGACATAATTATTCTTTAGTGACTACTAAATATTATTTCACGTGTGACTAAGTAGGGTGGGGAAGAATACTAATGATATGAATAGTCTAAGTCTGCTTGGGACCTCTAATTAGGGCTATCTACATTATAAACAAAAATAAGAAAAATAATCGCCTCCCAGCAGTGTAAGGGTTAGGTATGTGCCAGGCTCACCCTTCTCTGAGATATCTGGTCCTAGGGCACAGAAAGAAGTGCCCTGAAATGCACATTTAAACCCTTAAAATGCTGAAAAAGGCAGAGCTTCCTTCAAGTGAACCCCTTCAAATGAGAAAATGGGGCAGTTGCCTCCACTGAAACTGATACAATGGCAAATAAATGCCTTCTGCCCTTTAATTTAATCCCCTAAAATATTGGGAAAAGAGCAGGTTTTCTTACTGTAAATCTCTCCAGTGATGAAAAAAATAGGGATTTTTCCCTCAATCCAAACCCTTAAGAAGGAGAGATAGCTGGGCATCCCCCTCAGTTTAAGCCTTAGGAAAACAAAAAAGAGGGCGGTTACCCTTAAATCAAACCCATAAAAAACATCGTTAAGGTTTTCCCCTTCTATTTAAACTGGAAAATAATGGAAAATGGTGACTCCCTGTCAATTAGCCCCCCTAACAGCATAGAAAAGGCAGGATTCTTTCAACTGAGACCATTAAAATTGCAGGGGAAGCAGATTCCCTCACAATTTGAACACAAAAAATAGGGGAAAGGGAAGCTTTTTCCCTCCATTTAAACCCCTTTTCTCCTAATAACCCCTCTCTTTTCTGGGAGTACTGTGGAGGGTCTGAAGGCTCTGGGGAGGGACTGACACAGTAAAAGGGGAAAGTTGAAAGCTCTCCCCTGGAACCCCACATGCTGCCCGGCCCGCTCAGGTGCCGCCCCTTGGCGAGAGGGTTCTTCTCTTGGCATTTTCTCGAAGCGATGCTCCGTGCCCGGGTGGGTCCGGCTGCTCCCCTGTCCCTGCTGGATGCTCCGACCGTAGCTCTGGGAGGGACGCTCGGGATACCCCCGTTAGCCCCTCTGGACTAGCATCTCCCTGTGCGGGTGTGCCTGGGGAACCCCCTGAAAGCAGCTGGTCACACGGGGTGCTGCTAGACCTTGGACTGGGGGGTGAGGTGAAGAAAGGTCCTGTGCAGAGTTCCCTCCCCTACACAGCCTTTCATCTGCCCCTTAAACAATGGGGTGCTAGACTTTCCTTTTCAAGGAAATTAACAGTCTTTCCCTTCTGCGTGCCCAGGGCCAAAACTGGGATTCTGCCTCCAAAACTGCAGACGGCAAATGATTTCTGGCAGACCGCAGCTGCCGAAGCCGAGAACTCTCGCTGCCCTTGGAGTGCCACGGGCCTCTTGTGAACGGACGTCCGCACGCGGCGGGGGTGAGTTTGGCTTTATGGGGAAGAGGGCTGGCGTTCCTGTCCGGGGGCCTATGCCTGCTCTGCTTCCGAACGGCGCGGGATTTCTCCCGGAGTGGAGCTGCCCCCGCCTAGAACTCGGGCTGCCCTGGCAGTTTGCTGAGCGCCTCCTGCAAACTGGCATCGGGAAACTCGGGGTGTGAGTTTTCCTGTGTGGAATTTCTCACAGACCAAAGCTAAGGGCATCTAACCCTAACTTTGACCGCAAGGACTTAGCTGGGTCTAAAACTTACGACTTTCGGACCGAGAGCGGGGGACAGGACCCGCTGTGCTGCCGCTGGCCCCTTTCTAATGCATTGCAGCCCTAAAACTTTGCCTTTTCAGAGGGTGTGTCCTCTGGCCCTGCCCATAATCTGCAAAATATGCTAAAGATTCCTAAAATAGCTTTGAAAAAGCCCCAACAATACCCTAAAAAATCCCAGACAAGTCTTAAAAAACCTTCCAAAATCCCCTAAGTATGTTTAAAAGTTCTGGAACAAACCTCAAAAAAAACATGCTCAGCCTCCAAACTCTACCTATTGCTCTCTAGCCCTCAGATGTTGTCCCTATCTTTTTGCAGTGGTACTTGTTGTCCTCTGAGGGTTCTGTCATTGTCCTGGTGTGAGGGTTGCTGTCTTGTCACACCGGGAGGGTTGCGGTGTGGTCTCACTGTTGGGGTTGCTGTGTTGTGCTGCTGTTGGGGGAAAAGGCTGTTGGTAGGGGGACTGCTTAGGGTGAAGTCAGGGCTGGGGTGTGTGTACCTGAACTTGCCTCCTAAGCTGTACCCTGTAGCCCTGATTTCCACTGGACTGTCCAGCCCTCAGGTCCTCTCCCTTTACCCCTAAATCCCTCCCTCTACGCCCCAGCCTTCAGGCTCTGTGTCACCCTCAAGCCCCTTCTCAGCTGCCCTCGAACTGCCCGGCCTCTGTGTTTCGTGCTGTGAAAAGACCCCAAAAAACCCTAAAAATTCCCTAAAAAAGCCCTAATCTTCAAAATGTCCTAAAACCCCCCCAAAGAATACCCTTAAAATACACTAAAAATACCGTACTTTTAAAAACCCCAGAACACCCCTAACAACCCCTAAATATCCCCTAAATAGTCCTAAAAGAGCTCAAAAATAGCCCAAAAATCCTTAAAATGCCCTGACAAGACCTTTAAAACAGACCTAAAAATTCCCTCAGAAACTGTAGAAATATCTAAAAAAGTCCTCCACATACCCTCAATAGTCCTAAAAAAGCCCCAAGAAGACTCAGAAACCCCCCTAAAAATTCTAAAAACTACTAAGAAAGCCCTTAAAATACCCTAAAAGGACCTCTTAAAAGCCCTGAAAGAGCCCTAAAATTATCCTAAACGTTCCCAGAAAATCCCTAAAAAACTCCCACAAACACAACCCTAAAATATCCTTTGCAACCCCTGAAAAAAGCTCTAAAAAATGCACAGCCCCCCAACTCCTACCTTTCACTGTCTAGCCCACAAACATCATTGCTACCTTTTTACTACGGTCGCTGCCTTGTGCTGTTGTTGGGGAAAACTGGTGTCCTAGGGGTGCTGTTTGGGGTGAGCTTAGGGTTGGGGTGAGGGCTTCTGCAACTGTAGCCTAACCTTACCTATTACTCTGGGTCCTGTCCTTTTTACCCCTAACCCTCAGTGTAAGCTGCCCACTTGTCAAACCCCCCCTCTTTGCCCCTCAGCCCGGAATGTCTGTGTGTCACCCCAAGCCCTGCAATGTTGTCCCTTGGCCTCCTAACCTCCGATGGACGCTCTCCACCCGGGTAGGGTTGGTTTTTAGGGTGAGGTTAGGGGAGGTGTGAGTTCTGGTTCACCTGTCACCCTCAGGCACCCCCCACTTTTCCCCTCAAGGCTCTCCCCAAGCCTCTTCTTGTCACCCTCAAGTTCCCTAGAGTAGCCTCTCAGCATCTCTGTGACAATCTGGACCCACCAGTCGCTCCTAAAGACTCCTTCTGCCTCTCAGCTACCCCGATCCTCTGTCACCCTCCAGCCTACCCTCCTCAGCCCGCATCCTTTGTGACGCCCTGCAGCCCAGCATCCACAGCGGCCAAAACCCGAAAATTCTGCTACTCACCATTCTCCTAAGAATGCCCGGCTCCTCGGGGCGCACGCTTCGGCTGCGCTCGGAGGCCGACGCCGTCGTCGCAGGGCCTGCCTGTATTAAGAAGAGATGAGGTGATTTGGTATTGCTGAAACGTGACGGGACGTTGGCTCGTCCTCGCTTGTTCTCCTCGCGGGGAGCGGACAGAGCGACCGGCACCGGCCGGGACCAGCGCAGCGCCCGCGCCGCCTCTTCCGCCCGCCCCGGCCCGGCAAAGCCCCCCTCGACTCCGCACGGCTCGCACCGCCTGCACGCCAGCCCGGCGCCGCCCCGCCGGGATTTTCCGGCACGCGGTCGCCTCCACCGTCTGGAGAGGGGCGCGCGCGGGGGCTAGGGGGGGTGCAGCCCTGTTCCGACGCCGCTCGCATGCCCCCGGCCCGTGCACCGCTGCGACCGCGCCCCTGCCGCCCGCCGAAACCGGCCCCGCCGGGCCGCCCTCGCCGCCGCCATTCACCTCAGCCACGGCGTCTCTTTACGCTTCTGAAACACCTTCGCCCCTCCCCTCTATTTACAGACACCGCCCCGCTCGCCGCTCGCTTCTCCCGCCCCTCGCCCTCCCCTCCCTCGGCAGCCGTCCTTCCCCCGCCCCCCCGGCGCCCAGCTGCGAGGGGCGGGGCGCTGGCTCGGGGGGGCTGCAGTACCGCGCTGTGTCCACAGGGCGGCAGCACTCCCGCCGGCCGCAGCCGGGGGCTGCCGCTCGCCTGGAGGGAAGGGGGGGCAAGAACAACAGGTGCGATCCCCTTCGAAAACTCATCAAAAATAAATGCCCCAAAAAAACCCGCACGAAAACTAAAAACACCCTGCCTTTAACCAAATAAAACCTCAAAACACCCTTTCCTTAAAATTATATTTAACTATTTTTTACATTTTTCAGATTCACATTTACATTTATAGTGTATATTAAAGTACAAATTATTTCTATTCTATATTACACCTATTGCTCATACTTATTTATATTTAAACTTTTGTATATATATCTATACATTTGTATATTTAGATTTAAATATATTTAGATTAGATTTATATATATATATGTCTAAATTTAGATTTCTATTCCTAAAATACATATGTTCTTTAAAACGAAACCCCTGCCTCTAACCAAAATCTGTACATATTTTTAATATTAATTATAAATGATAAAAAAACCCTGCCTCTAAACAAATAAGAACAAAAACCCATTTTATTTAAAAATATACTTAGTTTTATATTTATATTTTCCATAATTATACTCACACTTACATTTCTTTAATATTCATATATTTGATTTATAGATACATATATATCATAATGTAATACTATAGCTACAGTATGATTTACATTATGTATTTTATCAATTTCTAAGACTTAGAATTTTCTCCCTTTTATATTTTTCTATATCTTTATATATTTATGATACAGGTCTATATTTGGATTTATATTTTTAATCAGTATTTCTTTTTTTATTATTTATAGTAAAAGCCCTGCCTATAACCAAACTTTTTTTAAAAATCCCACCGCTATTTAAAAAAAAATTATTTTTATATTTCTATTTTTTCATATTTCTATTCACATTTATATTTTATAGTGATGTATTCCATTTGCAGACGTAAATAGCATATAGCAAAATATAATTATATATATTCTAAAAAAATATCTATTTTTAATACTTATAATATCTAATTTTATTACTTATATTAACTTAGATTTTATATATGTATTTGTTCAATATTTCTATACTTAGATTTCAAGTTTTATAATTGTTATACATGTAAAATTAAAAAGCTGCCTAAAACCATATAAAAAAAAACAAAGCCTTCATTTTTATCCCTATTTAATTATTTTTATATTATATTCTTCATATTTATATTCAATTTACAATTTGTTATATATCTTATAATATATAGATATACTATAGTTATCGATCTATTATATATTACACATAATATATTACAATATAAGAAGATATATAGAGTATTATTGGTAATATGAAGTGTATCTAGTTCTGTTATTTTGTATTTATTTCTATTTTATGCTTTTCTATATATCTTTATATATTTATAATATATTCCTATTTTTACATCGTTGACGTTGCTGTTTATAATCTGTATTTCTATATTTTACATAAACATCTAAAGGACATAAAACATTATAATATTTTCCTGATATAATACAAAGTTATTTATGTTGCATGTTCTCTTTATTTATATTTATTTTATTTCAATTTTATATCTTATATTTATATTCCCATTTCCATATTTATATCTCTGTTTTGCTTATTTACACTGGTATGGCTGGGAGGCGGGGAGACGGGACAGGACGAAAGGGGACGAAACGGGAGAGGCACGGCACTACTATTATGATTTAAATAACACCCCTGCCTCTACCCAAATGCAAGCCAAAAAGAACCCCTTTCTTTTAAACAGCATTTTAGTTTGAAAACATGCCCTAGTTTTACATGGCCATTCCCATTTCAAATGTCTATGGATGGGTAGTGCTGTCTGTAGTCTATATTAGGTCTCTTCGGCTACACTCGGCTGTTCTCGACAACACTCGGCTATGCCCCGCTCTTCGGCTGCACTCGGCTACGGTCGGCTATTATCGGCTCTTCGGCTAAAGCCGGATATTATCGGCTGTACTCGGCTCTTCGGCTGCACTCGGCTAACGTCGGCTACGCTCGGCTCTTCGGCTGCACTCGGCTACGGTCGGCTATTATCGGCTCTTCGGCTAAAGCCGGCTATTATCGGCTGCACTCGGCTACTCTCGGCTACGTTCGGCTCTTCGGCTGCAATCGGCTACTCTCGGCTACGCCCGGCTACGCTCGGCTCTTCGGCTGCACTCGGCTGCACTCGGCTCAGCTGGATTTGCGCGCCCTTTTTGCCGCCATCTTGAGAAGGTCAAACCAGTCCGCGACACGCCACGCTCAACAGGGCGGCGGGGAGGGGACCTCGACAAGGAGATAGGCGTTTAGCGCCAATGCCTGTCACAAACCCGCCGAATAACGCCCGCCCGCGGCGCCGCTGAGCCCACAGCCCGTCTCCAAGGTACCCGAAGCGCAACAGAAAATCCCGCTCGCGCCGCGCCGGCGCCGGTGTTCCGTTCCGGCAGTCCAGTAGACGGACCGCGGTCCTCCGATTTGCGCGCCTTTTTTGCTGCCATCTTGAGAAGGTCAAACCAGTCCGCGACACGTCACACTCAACAGGGCGGCGGGGAGGGGACCTCGACAAGGAGATAGGCGTTTAGCGCCAATGCCTGTCACAAACTCGCCGAAATACGCCCGCCCGCGGCGCCGCTGAGCCCACAGCCCGTCTCCAAGGTACCCGAAGCGCCACAGAAAATCCCGCTCGCGCCGCGCCGGCGCCGGTGTTCCGTTCCGGCAGTCTAGTAGACGGACCGCGGTCCTCCGATTTGCGCGCCTTTTTTTGCCGCCATCTTGAGAAGGTCAAGCCCGTCCGCGACACGCCGCGCCCGCCCGCCGCCGCACACAGGCGTGCCCGCCGAGCGCCGCTCGGCCGCCGAGCGCCGCTCGCCTGCACTACCGCGCTCTGCCCACAGGGTGGCAGCACCGCCGCCCGCCCCACCCCACGCCGCGGCGCTGCCGCCGGGGAAGGCGGCAAAAACCGGCAGCTGCCACCGCAACGGGAGCCGCCCCCGGCAAAAAAACCCTCCAGAATCAATGCCCCCCCGACAACGCGAAAGGAGAAAAAAAAAAAAAAAACAAAAACAAAACCCTGCCTCTACCCAAATGAAAGCCAAAAAGAACCCCTTTCTTTTCAACTGCATTTAAGTTTGAAAAAACGCCAAATTTTTATATTTACATTCCCATTTACATTTAAAATGTCTATTGATGTGTAGTGCTATCTGTATTCTATATTACATCTCTTCCTATCCCTTCTATTTATCTATATTTTATATTTCTGGAAATATTTTTTAAATCGTGATTATATGTCTCTCTATGTAGAACTGTGTAACACTATCAAGATCTGTATTATTTAAAATAAAATAATTAAAATAATCAATTAAAATAAAAAACCCCGCCTCAAACCAAATAAAAAGCAACCCCCCCCCTTGATTTAAACCGTATTTTTTAGAGTATTACATTCAAGGTATTACTTGTAGTATAGTGGAAATTTTTTTAGGCTATTACATTTTTCATAATTATATATTCATATTTCCATTTATATTTTTTATTTATTATGTAGATTATACATGTTATATAAAATACCTTTTAATATATTTTTATATATACATCAATATATATACATATATATGTACATACTATTCTTAGATATCTCTCTTACTTCTATTAATTCATAGGTAATATTTATAGATGTCATTATAGATATATTTGGATCTTTGGATTTGTATTTTTAGATTATTTCTCTTTATGTTACTGAGTAAAAAACCTGCCTATCAACTAATAAAAACCAAAAAAACGCCCCGTTTATTTTAAACTGTATGTCATTATTTTTATATTTACGATCTATAGTTAGATATTTTTGCGTATATAGAATAGACTGTGTTTTGTATATGTTATACCAGGTTACAAGAACATACTATATATTACAGTTTGATTTGTTTCGATTCTTATGTTTACCCTTATAATGTGATCTTTTTAAATGGATATTTCTTTCTATTTTAAACTAGATATCGAACCCCATAAATTCACTAACCTAACACATCAGAACCACAAAAATGCTGCACCCTCCTCGGCACCGCCACGCGCTCACATCCCAGCACAACACAGAAAAACAGAGCCCGCTCCTGTTGCCAACAGAGCGGAGATCCCACAAGGCTTCCCCCGATTAGAAACTCAAACAAACCCATCTATAAAGAAATGTAAAAATCCCATTAGAGCTAGCCCAAAACCTCCGTGCTTCCTCATCATAAACTTCCTCCTCAATCAATTTCTCAGAAACCCAAAAAACTCCAATACACATCCAAAAGGAAAGAACTGCTAAGAAAAACAAAAACCTGTACAAAATAAATCAAACCAGCTCCCTAAACTCCAGACTGTACAACTGACCCTAAACATTACTAAAAAGACCCCCGAAGCTCTACCTTTATGCTAACTCACAAGTAATGAACAATAATCTGTAGAAATAATTTTAAATTAAAAAAAAAACTAATGAAAAGCATAAAAAAATTCTAAGCTATTAAAATGTCAAAAAATATCACTGCTAAAATTTTAAAAAAATATATACTGCCTATAAACACCCACCATATAAATGCTCCTGTCCCCAAAAAGAAAACTAAACCCCCCCCCCCCCCCCCCCCACCGGCTGCACACAACATGAAGCAAGACAATTAATTCTAAAAACCACCTTAAGCCACTACGTAAAAAAACCTTTCAAAAATTAAAAACCGCAGGTAACAAAAGCCATCCAATCACTTAAACACCCAAAACTCCAGCAGCTCGGCTGCCCCTACCAAATCTCTGTGTTTATACCTACGATAAACAAAGCCAAAATCCCAGCAATACATCTCAGAAGTCTATTAAAGAAACCTGTTGAAATTAATTCTGCCTCAAATACAAACCAAGCCATCCACAGAGTTATCTTCACTCAAAAAACAAATGACACAGAGTTAACAACACCAAAAAAGAAGACAACACACCGTACACCACCAAAGAGTATCACGTTGAAGGAAAAAAAAATAAATTATTTGGCTTTTTTTCAAACTAACTTCTTTTATTAGCTAGAACTAAAGCTTTCAAAACTCCATACGTATCGCAAGCAACGTGCAGTTCTGGTTTCTCCCCGTACCCTCTTTGTACAAAGGGCCTGGGCACAGCACAGGGCCGGGATTCAATGGAATGAATGCATCCCCCACGACCTTTCAAAGGCTCTGGCTCCGGCACCGCGGCTCGCAGATCCGGACTGCCGTGCTCAGCTACCCTCACGGCCACGTTCAAGCACAATCCACCAGATTGCTCAGAGAATTCCCACTAAAACTCAGCTATAATCACTGAGCAGAAAGTCCTTTGGGGTGCTGCTCCATCTCTCAGCTGCTCCGGGCAGAGGGAAGATGGCTTCTCGTCACGCACGGCAGCAGCAGCGATGGATCCTGGAGGTGGGGGGGGGGGAGGGTTGGGGTTTTTTTGTGGATGTAAAAAAAAAGGGTAATGAAATTAAACCAGGTCTGATATAAATGTCTTGAAGCGCCATTCGAGCTTCTTAAACCCAAGAAAACCGTTCCGATTCCTGAGTCCGGTCTTCCGCTGCCTCCTCGCTCTTTGCGCTCGCAGCCCGTTGCAGGAAGCTCTGCAGCCTTTCTTCCCCATCCTGTGTTAGAGAGGGGACAGCTATTAGGGGCACGCACACGCACAAACGGTCTTCAAAAAGATCAAATGCCTGCAGTAAAAATTACATAAGTAATATCCTCTCTCAAACTGTTCAAGAAAAGGGAAACTGGAGGTTTAATGTCCCTCTGAGGGATATGGGATAAAATCTTCCCCCTGAGTGTGCACACAGTAATAAAATACTGATTTTTTGGACCAAACGAGGTAGGTCTGTATGAGACCTACAGCTCAGGGGGCTTTCACGGCTCCCGGCGATGAGGACTGAGCACAGAAGAAAGTTAAAGATGAAGTGTTAGTCCCCTGAATTATTGCCCTGATGTAGGGTTTTTTTTGGTTTGGTTTTTTTTTGTTTTGTTTTTTTTTTTTGTTTTGGTTTTTGGTTTTTTGGGGTTTTTTTGGTTTGTTTTTTTTTTTTTTTCCCTGCTAAGAGACATACCAGCTTCTTCCCTTTGTTTCTGGGTTTCCAAGTCACCCTGTAATTCGTAACCTGCACCAAGCTGACACGGCTAAGTGAGGAATCCGGCTGCTGTGCTCCAAGCCACGTGTCCCTGGCGTGACGGGAAGTCAGGAGTACAGAAACAGCTGTGGGAAGAAAGGTGAGAGGAAGATCAGAACAGATATGCTCCTAGTTCCCCACAGCTCAAGTGGAGCTGGCTTTTAAATAGCACACATAAACTTAAATTAGCAACAAGCAAAAAAAATATTCCTAACACAATAAACCCCAAAAGGCCTCAAACTACCAAAATAAAAATACCACCTAGTAAGAAACGTGAAGGCAAAAAAGAAACGTAACCAGAAACACTATCTCCCAAAGGATCCGTAACAATCAAACATATGCTCCGATCAAACAATCCAAAGAAATAAAAGCCCTGTAAGATAAGAAACAAGAATGCGACTATAAAGATTAAAAACCCCTAAGTAACTACACGACACTACCTCGAACCCACCGAAACAAACGCTGCATACTCAAGCTAACAAAAGGCACCACCACAGAATCCAAAACCTAACTTCTACTTCATGCTACGACCCATAAAACCCACGGTAAACCCTAGAAAACGTCATAGCGGGGGGGGAAGGTGGGGGGGGGGGGGGGGGAAGGGGAATTAAAAAAAAAAAAAAAAAAAAAAAAATCCGACCACAAAACTGAATTCAAAACAACCTACTCATCAACACCCGAGCCGAGAACCATAACATTCAAGAAGTGCAGCACATCCACCAGCTGCAAACAAAACAAAACGATACAATAAATTCCTAAAAGCCGCGTCAAAAGCAGGACATCAAAGACCTTTCCAAAATCGCTCCCCGCGCTCCCGGCGCCGGACGGAGCGCGGCTCCCGGCAGGAAAGCGGCTCCTCCGGCGGCTCCTCCGGCGGCTCCTCGGGCGCGCAGGGGCGGCGCCGCGCCGGGAGAGCCCCGGCCGCTGCGCCCTGCCCGGCAGGAGCCGGCCGGCCCCTCATGGTGCTCGCGGCTCCCACCTGGGTCGGCTCTCGGCGTGAAGTCGTTTCATTTCGGCTTTTGGTCTGAACCGGTCTCGTTTCGGCTCCTGGGCTGAAGCGGGCTCGGTTCGGCGAAAGTCGGGGACGATCGGCTTTGAGGGGAAACTCGGCTGCGCGCGGCCACCCGGGGCTCCCGCCGGCTCTCGGGCTGCACTCGGCTGCACTCGGCTGCGGCGGGCTGCACTCGGCAGCACTCGGCTGCACTCGGCTGCACTCGGCTGCACTCGGCTGCGGCGGGCTGAACTCGGCTGCACTCGGCTGCACTCGGCTGCGGCGGGCTGCACTCGGCTCTTCGGCCGCGCTCGGCAATCATTGGCCAAGCTGCAGTGTCCCGCCCTTTCTGCCGCCATCTTGAGAAGGTCAAGCCCGTCCGCGACACGCCGCGCCCGCCCTGCCGCCCGCCGCCGCACACAGGCGTGCCCGCCTAGTGCCGCTCGGCCGCCGAGCGCCGCTCGCCTGCACTACCGCGCTCTGCCCACAGGGTGGCAGCACCGCCGCCCGCCCCACCCCACGCCGCGGCGCTGCCGCCGGGGAAGGCGGCAAAAACCGGCAGCTGCCACCGCAACGGGAGCCGCCCCCGGCAAAAAACCCTCCAGAATCAATGCCCCCCGACAACGCGACAGGAGAAAAAGAAAAAAAAAAAAAACCCTGCCTCGAACCCGATAAAAACAGACAGAAAACCCCAAACGCCTTCTTTCAAAGACTATTGAAATGGATTTTATTTCAATATTTTTTTCATCTTTATATTCACAGCTATATTTATAATGTACACTGAGGAATAATGTTTATTTATACATTTATATGTATAAATTCCTATTTATATAAAAACTGGTATTTTATCTTACATCTATTCCTATTCCTTATATATATTTATATACTTTATACCTACCTCTATATATTGATCTTATATTTCCGTATTGAGATCTTTATGTCTGAGGCCCTTCTATTATGATTTCAAATAAAACCCCTGCCTCTACCCAAATGCAAGCCAAAAAGAACCCCTTTCTTTTAAACTGCATTTAAGTTTGAAAACATGCCCTAGTTTTACATGGCCATTCCCATTTCAAATGTCTATGGATGGGTAGTGCTGTCTGTAGTCTATATTAGGTCTCTTCGGCTACACTCGGCTGTTCTCGACAACACTCGGCTATGCCCCGCTCTTCGGCTGCACTCGGCTACGGTCGGCTATTATCGGCTCTTCTTCTAAAGCCGGCTATTATCGGCTGCACTCGGCTCTTCGGCTGCACTCGGCTACCGTCGGCTACGCTCGGCTCTTCGGCTGCAATCGGCTACTCTCGGCTACGCTCGGCTCATCGGCTACACTCGGCTGCACTCGGCTCAGCAGGATTTGCGCGCCCTTTTTGCCGCCATCTTGAGAAGGTCAAACCAGTCCGCGACACGCCACGCTCAACAGGGCGGCTAGGAGGGGACCTCGGCAGGGAGATAGTCATTTAGCGCCAATGCCTGTCACAAACCCGCCGAAATACGCCCGCCCGCGGCGCCGCTGAGCCCACAGCCCGTCTCCACGGTACTCGAAGCGCCACAGAAAATCCCGCTCGGGCCGCGCCGGCGGCGGTGTTCCGTTCCGGCAGTCTAGTAGACGGACCGCGGTCCTCCGATTTGCGCGCCTTTTTTTTTGCCGCCATCTTGAGAAGGTCAAGCCCGTCCGCGACACGCCGCGCCCGCCCTGCCGCCCGCCGCCGCACAGAGGCGTGCCCGCCGAGCGCCGCTCGGCCGCCGAGCGCCGCTCGCCTGCACTACCGCGCTCTGCCCACAGGGTGGCAGCACCGCCGCCCGCCCCACCAGGGGGCTGCCGCGCGCCGCGGCGCTGCCGCCGGGGAAGGCGGCAAAAACCGGCAGCTGCCACCGCAACGGGAGCCGCCCCCGGCAAAAAACCCTCCAGAATCAATGCCCCCCCGACAACGCGAAAGGAGAAAAAGGAAAAAAAAAAAAACCCTGCCTCGAACCCAATAAGAACAGACAGAAAACCCCAAACGCCTTCTTTTAAAGAATATTGAAATAGATTTTATTTTTATATTTTTCATCTTTATATTCATATTTTTTCGTACAATGTATATTTATGTATAATATAATTTTTATTCTATATTACATTTGTTCCTATTTTTATTTCTTGTTTTATACATATCTTTATATATTGATTGTTAATTTTTACATTTAGATTTATATATATATAGTCCTTGTATTATTTAAAATAAAACCCATGCCTCTACTCACCAAAATAAAAACAAAAAAAGTCCTTTCGTTTAAACCGCTTTTAAATTTTATTGAATTTATATTTTTCATGTTTATATTTACATTTAAAATGGATATAGATGTATTATATTATTTATATTCTATATTACCTCTCTTCCTATTTTTTATATTTATTTATATATATATATTTACATATTGATTTCATATTTCTGGTTTTGGAATTATATCTAAATTATATGTATATTCATATTATTTAAAATAAAACCCCAGCCTCTAACTAAAAGAATACCAATAAAAGCCCTTTCTTTTAAACCGTATTTAAATATTTTTATATTTTTCATAATTATTTTCACATTTACATGTATTGTTTTTATTGATGTATTATATTTATAAATATATATAATATACGTCATCATGTAATAATATAATTTTAGATTTTTATTATATATCATAAGTACTGATAAAACTTCTATTCGTTTAAATTTTTATATATATTTTTAAGTCTTTATGATATATTTCTACACTTAGATATCTACCTTTATTTTATTTTTTAAACTTTTTATAATAAAATCCCTTCCTGTTCTCAAATAAAAACCAAAAACCCTTTATTTTAAACTATATTTAAAATTTTTATACTTATTTTTTTAAATTTACATTCACATTTACGTTTTTAAGTGGTAATATATTCCATTTTAATATATTGATGTACAATATTTAGATATATGTGTGACATATGTACAATATAATAAGATATATACAGTATAATTGTATTTATTTAAATACAGTATTTTTCCCCTTCTCCTTAAAATAGAGCACAGGATTGACTGTCAGCCCTGTGATACTGCGGGGGAAAGAAGGAAAGGGGGCACGGGAAGAGAGGAGGGAGAGCAGGGGACGAGAAAGGGTAGGGAGGGAGGTCGGGCTGTGGAGGAAAGCGGGAGGGGAAGGGAAAGGCCGGGAGGGGGGAAGAGGGACCGTGGACAGAGGAGGGAGAGAGGGGTTTCGGGAGGGGAGAGGGAAATGGGGGAAAGAGAGATAACTAAGGGGAATGAGGGGAGGAGGAAGGAGGGGGAAGGAGGGGGATTTTGGCTCCATCCCTAGAGGTGCCATTGCAGAGCCAGGCAGGATCCTACCATTGCCGGGGATTTCAGGCGCAGTGTTGCAGCCCCGTTTTGCCCTCCACACGACCTGTTCTACCTTCAGTCACAGTAGCCTGCCCCAGCATGCGCGTCCCAGGCCCACAGTGATTGTGGCGCAAGAGCTCTACAGTCTGTGTGCCAGCCCTATGGCTCCTATGGCGTGTTCAGCCCCGATCCCAGACATGCAATTATGACAGCTCCAGGCCCAGTGATTTCAGCTCTTTCAGCTCTTGACCCACAAGCTTTATTTCACTGCCAGCTCTGTTCTTCCAGCTGCAGCTGCCCGATTCTCCAGCTTCCAAGGGCAGCATCTTACTCTTGGCTCCAGCCCTGCAGCACTTCAGCTCCCGCCCGAGGCTCTCTAAGCCCAGCCCACCATCAATACCTCAGCCCAACGGTGAGTCAAGCTCCTGCCCAAAAATCCCCAGTCACTGTGCCAGCCCAGCCCCAGCCTTTATTTGCCTCAATTGCAACAGCCCCCTTCTCAGGTCTTCAGTTAGTTTTCCATTTTCATTCACAGTCACGGCACCGCAGGACCCTTCCCAGCCCCACACCGATTTCGGCTCCATGCCTAGAGGTGCTTCCAAAGAGCCAGGCAGGATCCTGCCATTGCCGGGGTTTTCAGGCGCAGTGTTGCAGGCGCAGTGTTGCAGCCCCCTTTTGCCTCCTTTGCCCCAAGTCTCATGATGTACCTCACAGTTACCTGAGTGCTGCTGCCCCATAAATCCTTTCAGGAAATTTTCAGGCACAGAAAGCTAAGACCATTTGGCACCTGAGCAGTGCATGTGTTTGCCTTTGCTTGTCAAAATGGGTTGGGAAGCAACGTATTTTTGTTCATAAAGTGATATACAACAGAAGATTTTCAGGCCACTGGGGCTTGTGCTCTGCAAGCTACCCAGCAGTGGAAATGATGACACCATTCTCTATTCTCCTGTTACACCAGCAACATCACTGTCATTAGGTCTCCTGTTAATAGGATTCCTACTTTAAAAAGGGTAACAGTAACTGGGCTGTGAGGAAGAACACCCCCCTCACTAGTCCTTCATGCAGTTCTAGTAAAAATAAAAAAAAAAAAAGACTACTTTCTCCATGCAGCAAGGATGGATCCAGCATCTCCATCATCATTCGATTTCAGTGTCCAGCTCCAGCATATCACACTGGGCTAGCAGCACATATGTCAACACAGGCAAGAAGTCACCATCTCCATACAGCCTCCCTGGGTTGAAGGGAATACAAGCAGTGAGAGACAAAACACATTTTTTTACCATTTTCCATGTTTGAAATGAGAACACTTTTGTGCCTTCTCTACCCAGCATGTCTGTATTACTACAGAACTCCCTGTCACCAATGTGCAGCAAAGAGAACATCACCTGACACTCACTGCACAGGAGACCAGCTCAGTCCTGTCCTTCAGACAAGCGCAAATCTTATGATGCACACCTTGAGGCATGCAAGGGAAATTTAGAGACTGGGGTAATCCTGGCACCAGCTCAACTGGCGAATTGCTGAAAAGGCTGCCATGCCAGTCTGGCCTGACCTTCACGTGCACTGCTATCATTGCCTAGGAGGTGATGAATAGGCTCAGTTTGGCAACACCACAACACTCCAGTGCAGGATCAGTGCCCCAGCGAAGCGCTGCCCTGAGCCCCAGCCTCTATGTCAGCAGCAGTAAGCAGGTGGAACTCACCTATTTCCACATTCAAATCCCTTTGTTAGTCATTCCTATTTGTTTCTAGGCACCAAAAGCTCATTTCAGCTATTCAGAGATAGCACTAACTGGTCCACGGATTTAAGGAAGCAGCCAGTCTTCAGGAATGTGTGTTGCTGCTCTAGCCTTGTCCAACAAGGGGGCACAGGGGGAGAGGAGGAGGACACGGAGTTTTCACCAGGCCTGTGCTTGTGGGCTGCAGGGACATCTGCACTGAGGAGGAAATGAAAATGGGAAAGAGGGAAACACAACCTGATGGGACACAGTTCTGGCACCACATTTCCTCTTGTTCCTGCTGTCATGGAAAACCACAGGTAGACGTCCCTCAGACCTTGCACCCCTGAACACCCAGGAGAGGTGGAGTTTTACCAGCACCCTGCCTGGCTGCACTGACACGAGCACAGGCCAATCACTTTGCCCAGCATCATCCCTCATTTTCCTTCCATTGCTCCCAAATCCTCCCAAACCCACCCACGTCTGTGCTGGGGCCAGTGCCTGCTCCCAGCCCAACCAGAGGCTGTCAGCCAGCCCTGCACCAGCTGCCACCCCTGGGAGAGCTGGGAATACACCAAGAGCTTGGCTCCCTGGGTTCCTGAACCCCCAGACCAGTCCTTAGATGCACAAAAAATGCCCAACCTGCCTCTCTGGGCACAGCCAAACACCACAATGCCATCATCCCCAAGGAATTCTAGCATTTGCCTCTTCACCTCTGCCCTCCTCCAGCAGACACGGGTAGGACTGGGCTGTCAGAAATGGCATTCCCCAGGCAGTTAATCCCAGCTGAGAGGAAAAGAGGAATCCTGCATCCCTCTGACTTATACCACAGCGTGGGCAGGACCAGGGGCCCTCCACTGCAGACCTCCGGAGCTGCAGCCTCTTGGCCTCAAACACCAAAGCTTCTGACATCACTGGGCCCACTTAAATGGTTTTTCCTGGCCTGAAGGAGAGGAGAAAAAAAATTAAGCTCACTGTGGAAGCCAAAGGATGCCATCTTTCAAACCTCCCTTTTGATTGCTCACTACAGCGCTTTCTGGTATAGAAACCACTGAACTGGACTTCACTGAGCTGCAACACAAAGCTGCTCACAGCAGGCAAAGGCAAGAGGTGCACACAGCACCAAGAAGCAGCACCTGGACTTCGGGGAACACAACTTCATCGAGCTCCAGAGCCAGGGGATGACATTTGGGAACAATCCTTGCTGCCTGGAAGCAATTCAGGCCCCAGAAGCAACAGGAGACTACAAATGCCTGGCGGCAGCAGCGCCACAGCTGTGCAATTTGCACTCTGGGCACTGTGGCCCCACAAGGGCAGGACAAGCACAAGGCGGCACCCGGGCAAGGTGCGAGGGCCTGGCTGCGGTACGGGACGGTGGTTACAGCACGAGGCGGCAGCGCCCGGGGAAGGTGCGAGGGCCTGGCTGCGGTACGGGACGGTGGTTACAGCACGAGGCGGCGGCACAGGGGGAAGGTGCGAGGGCCTGGCTGCGGTACGGGACGGTGGTTACAGCACGAGGCGGAGGCACCCGGGAAAGGTGCGAGGGCCTGGCTGCGGTACGGGACGGTGGTTACAGCACGAGGCGGCAGCGCCCGGGGAAGGTGCGAGGGCCTGGCTGCGGTACGGGACGGTGGTTACAGCACGAGGCGGCGGCACAGGGGGAAGGTGCGAGGGCCTGGCTGCGGTACGGGACGGTGGTTACAGCACGAGGCGGCGGCACAGGGGGAAGGTGCGAGGGCCTGGCTGCGGTACGGGACGGTGGTTACAGCACGAGGCGGCGGCACAGGGGGAAGGTGCGAGGGCCTGGCTGCGGTACGGGACGGTGGTTACAGCACGAGGCGGCGGCACCACAGAGCGGAGGAAGCCGCGGCGCGTGCGCGGCGGTCGCGGGGCACTGCGCGTGCGCAGCTCTCCCGAGCCAGCCCCATCGGGCCCGGCGCGCGTGCCGCTTCTCCCGGGGGGCTGCAGCGCCTCCTGTCAGCCAGCAGGTGGAGACAGCGAGCAGCCCCACGAGCGGTTTCCCCGCTGGCGCGCATGCGCAGCAGCTGTGCTGTGCGTATGCCGCGCTCCGGCGGTCGCTCATCCCTTTGCTTTTTTGAGTCCTGCCGCTTCTGTGCACGCAGTTTTGCTGGGTGTTTTTATGTTTGAGTAGTTTTGTCACTGCTTTTAAATCGCGCATGCACGGCACTGCAGAGTTCGTGTTCACGGGTGGGATCCTCTGCGCTGCACATGTGCAGCCTCCTTGGTTGCAGTGTTAACGAGCAGAAGAGCTCAGCCCGTGCTTAGCTTTGGGAGGAGCGCAGCAATGCACAAGGGGGACGTTTTAAACAAGGCAGGTCAATGCAGTGCAAACAACCTGGCAGGCGAGGGTGGCACAGAACAAAAGGCTACTGCACACACAGTAGCAGAAGTCAGAATTGTAACGTGGAAAAATACGCTCTCCTTCTCAGCCCCACCACAGGAGCTCAGGATGGACGTCCTGGAGCACATCCAGCAGAGCACCAAGGAGCTCTGCAGGAGCCACAGCCCTAAATACTCACGGTGGCACTGAACACCTTTGCATCCTGACAACCTCAGCTCTTAACTGGCCCCAGGATGGGATGAGGCACTCAATTCTGCAGCTTGTTCCCATCCACACGTGGATCTGTCATCATTGGCCTCCTCAGGGAGATCTGGGCCCACCACTGGGGATCAGGTATGCCTATGAACTGCTAGAACCAGCAACAAGCCACAGTTATTCCTTATGTATTGAAACCCTGGGAACAAACAGGGCACGTGCATGTGCGGACAAGACAAAATGCATGTTTGCACCGACACCTGCATGGACGCACGTGCGGTGTGCTAACAAAAATCCGCTTGCATGGACCCACAAGAGCTTGCAAGCTAGTGCGCCCATGGACAGAGATCTCACAGCACAGCTACAAAGACAACTAATCTGGCTGCTGCCAGGCTCTACCCACCTAAAGCTGTGGGGCATCAGGGCTGCAAGGCAGCTCTCCTCTGAGAAGGCAGTTGAGTCTTGTGGCACCATTCTTCCCTACTGGTGCATTCAGACCCTCTGCTCTTCACCAATTCCACTGTGCATTCACCCATGTCACTCTTCCATTTGCAATGAAACTCGACAAGGCTGTAGAACATCGAACACATGTATCACTTCAACAGCATTTGTACGTGGAGCTCCTTACATTGCTCACCTTCGTGGAATGGTGTTTGTAACAAAGACTGAGGAAATTTTTTTTTTAAATATCCTTCAAGTCATCAATTTATTAGGGTATCAGAACCGATGCTTGTAACCCTAAATGTATTAAGTGCATATAAAATACTGACTGCTTCACTGTATGACATTTTATTAAGCGGTACCATCTAACTCAGCAAGGATTGAACATTTATTATAAACTTCAATTCACCTTCTTCAAAAATGAGTTAGAAACATCTTCACATATGCCTGGACCTTCACTTTTCAGATGAATGTCCTGGAGCTGTATTTTGACTAATTACTGAATAATACTTGTAAGTGTTGGCACCGAATGCCTAAAGTTACCAGAATGGGCATAGAAATATGCCATTTCCTTAGCATTCCATTTTCTTTCAAGTCTTACAGATGACAAGCCAACGCATGTAATGCTAGCAAGGTTAACTCTACAAATCACGAGTTCCATTTCAGCTGGTAAGGCACATCCTTTCATCTGCACAAGTTAGTTTTACATATTGCAACAATAAACTAAACTCATGGCATTTCAACATACTGCACTCTTTGCTGATACATTGTTACTGAGGTAATTACAAAACTAACACATATCTGTAGGACATACAATGCCAATACTTCCAATACATGTATAAGAATTTATTGTGCCACCATTTATAGAAAGCATTTCAATCCAAAATGGCCAGAACAATCTTAAATATCTGGGTAAGAATTTAGAAACATTGGTGAAGATATCCCACAGACTCCAGCTTTCTATGTTTTCAAGTGTAAGTTCTGGTAGATATCCACATTTAAATGAAATGGACAATACCAGTAGAGATGCATACCTCTTTTGTCTTTATTTATAAAGAAGTGACAACACTAGAAAACACACTGATAACTGGTGCTTTGAACAGTGAAGGTGGGATCTAAAAAAAGTCTGATTAAACTAAACAACCAGAGGTCTTTGTCAAGTTGCATATCTGCCAGGAATGCTGAAATGCAAGAGTTTACACCTGCGATATTCCATAATGGAACAGCCACATGATATCAAATATAATCTCAGATTTCCAAACTGGTACATAAAAAAGCCATCACCAAGTATTAAAAGACCACCGCAAGTTCTTATTGCTTTTTGAGTTAAATAATAATCTTCAAATAAGCCTAAACCCAAACAATCTCTGCAGTATCTTGCTTATCCTCCTGTTCATTCATTAACAATGGAAGCAATCAGTTATATGATGCAGCAAAAGAGGCATTTAAGAACACCCAAACAAAACCTATTAAAGTACACGGGCATCCCCACCCTCCCCCTGAAACCCCCTATAACCACTTACTGCCAGTACAGGAGCAAAACTCGGTAAGATAAAACCAGAAGTCTGACTACAGTGAGAAGGAAACACAAAGGGAGATAGAGCTTCCTTAAATATTCAGAATCTGATGTCTTCCAAAACAAAGCACAACATCCTCATAATTTAAAAAGGGAAGTTGCTTTCTATGTATCTAATCCGCACACATGCTGAGTAGTTCTCAAGTCTACTGAGCTCCACTGTGCAGCAGTTGATTTTGAATTCAACAATGCTTCAAAAACTACAGTAATATTCAATGCACATTTTACTAAGGAGAGAAATAAAACAAATGCATGTTGATGTTGTTCTTGCCAGTTCAGCATTTCTGTAGCAATTCTGTTTGTTTCTTGCAGTATGAAAGTTCTACCAGCATCAGTCTTCAGAGTCATCTTCAGAAGCTGTTGGAACAACACAGTGTCATCAGAAGCCTTGACAAAAATGCGTGAAATTAAAGCACTTCAGGATGAGTAGAGGAAATAAAGGTGATTTTATTATATATAATAGCAGACTGCAATACCCACCCAAACCTTGAGTAATCACATAACTTAATTCTTAAATGCATCTCATGTCCTAAAAATGCATCATTTTCAAAACAAAACTCAACAGAACATACAATACGCTGTGTCCTCCTACTCTCCTTCCTCAAAATAAGAGGAAGAAAACTTAATTACGCCAGAGATTCAACTTTTACGTAGTGCTTAGCGTGGCTAATTCCAGCAGTAGTCAGAGGAGGATATACTCAATCCATGACAGTTAAGTTAATACTAAGTTAACAATTTGGATACTAAAATACCTAGAATGATCCAGCAGTCTAAACAGACTCATACATGATATATATATATTTTTTTATTTTTTAAAATATATTTATATATATATATATATATATATATATATATATATATATATATAGCTTAATGCAACCTGGGCCTACTTGGAAGAAGCTCCTCTCTCCACTCCTGTCCTTTCAGCATATGCAAGATGAACACAAAACCCACATATGCACAGCATTTTGTTGTTGCACGGTGAGTCAAAAGACAAATACACACTTGTCAACTATGGCAGAAAAGTCCATACACACATTTACATTAGGTTTGTGAAATGTTAGCTTCTCTGTAACATGAATTTAATGTGTCCTCTTAAGCAAGGTCTGCAGGCAAGAAAGTATTTATACTGGAGTAACTTGTTTCATCCCTGAACACAGAAAGAAGATAAGTCTGATTCCTTGCTTCTTCAGTTCTTAGAAGAGAAATGTAACTGAAGTGCATCAATAACAAATCTAGAACTCAGTATTCCTCACCTGCAAGTTAAAGGCTGAATCAAATATAGATTGAACTAAGGAGTTAAATGACATTCATTAATTTTTCCTTCAGTACGAAAGCACATAACTTGGGAATGAATTCATAACTCAAGTCCACTTTTGACTGCTCTGAATGCAGAAATAATCACCTTGAACCAGAACTCCCTCTGTCACATACACACACTCCCTGTCTTTATAGTACTCCAAATGCATCCTGTGTACTGAAAACCCATATGCAGTTGACAGACACAAGCACACTGGGGAAAAAAGGGTAGACCAACTACCCTTCTACTGCCTATTCAACATGCTCAGAAATAGATCCAGGGTGTATTTACCAGAAATTTAGATGTATCAGCATATAGTTTTGAATTTAAACACACTAAAAAAAAGCCATTAGATGAAAAGTAGGCTAATCCTTTGGTTTGCCAAAATTGGCAACCTTTAGACTTCATTCAAGAGGTCTGATAGATCTGATCAAGGAACCGACACAACCAAAAAGTGTGTGTGAATGGCAAAAACAAAGGGGAGAACAGGGCAAGAAAAAAGAAAGGGAAGCAAACTGGCAATACAAGTGTCTAATTTAAATGCAGTGAAATTCAATTCTAAACATTTCTTTCGTACTACTTTCTTTCCTAATTTCTCTTGTAAAAGGCAGCAACCTGAAGGTCACCATTTACCCTGTAATTATGAATTACCAGAACTACAATAACCAAACTGTAACTACTAAGGAATTTTTTTATCAATTGCAGATTACACTTCAGCGGTCTAAACAACTCTGTGCCTGTTGGGAAGTTAATAATAGAGAATTAAAATTGGTTCCCCCTCAGAATAATTCTACTGATGATGGAAAAAGCACTGCTGAGTAAGATTTTCAGTAATTATGTTCAGTATTATGAATCTTGGCAAGGAGGATTGTACTCATTAGCTTTGAATTGATCTAATGGGAGGGGAGGAAAAGAGGGGAAGCACCTACTTTCAATATCTTCCATATGTGCCTGAAGAGTTCTTGCAAGGTTAATAAACTAGAAACAAGGCAGAGAGAAAGTAGTTTAAAAGTTGCAAAGTTATCTGCAGAAATTTGCAACAAGTTAGCAAATTTTTCTTCACTTTTTACATACCAAAGCTTCATGACAGATCTTGGTTACCTAACCCATTTGCCCAACTTAAAAAAACAATGCAAAATTTAACATAAATCCCCACACACTAGACTTCAAATTGCTATTGCACAGTTATTTCAGCTGCAAAATGTTTGTGGTAGCAACCTGTGACATCATCTTCATGTTCTACAGTCTGTAGAACACATGGATTTTGAAAGCAGCAAACATAAACAAGTGTCAGTTTAATGAAAACCATTCTTAGAAACTGTGATGCAGAAAAACAATCACAGTAAGGACTTGCATTAGTTAAATCCATTTAATTTAATTCACGACTAATATGACAAAACAGGACCCTGTGAATGAATGTGGTTCAGGAAAAATGCGTAAACACACTTAAGTTCTTGTTTATAATTAAAATCCTAAGAGCATGATTACTATTAGACAACGGTGGTGGTTTGATGTGAGAAACACGTGGTATCAGAACCCAAAGCCAAAATTCCTACGATTAAAAAGTCTCAGCCAAGTGCTTTTCTTTTGTCACTGCCAAATCTGCATCACTGCTTCAGTAAAAGCCCAGATACTGAGACACTGCAGATAAAAAGAGTTTCCACGGCTTACTCATATGCTTGATATAAAATACTAGCATTGGTGCTCTCACTGGTTTAAAATGCAGTGTCACACACAGAAGTATGTAATGCCTCCTTTGATGGGAAACCAGTAAAAACATCTTCTGCAATACACTCAAGCTAACAATCTGTGCTGGATGCTGACTATAATTATATCACGTGTCTTTTCTATCTCTACACACTGCAGCACAGAAACTGGAGCACAGAATACAAGCTCTACACTGGATCTGTACAGAAAAGAGGAGCACTGCTCTAATACATTAAGAGACAGGTAGAGCACAGTCCTGCCTCTCCCAAAGATCTACTACCTGCTAACAGTCAACCATTCCCATATGCACTGGAAAAGGTTAATACTGTCACTCCTTTGTATGTAAGAAAAAAAACCCTAAAAATAACCAGCTTTTCAGGAGCTCAGTTGACTAAGAGCACTGATTAATCATCTAGTATCAAATAAACATGTAGCAAACTGGATTTACGAGTGAATCACTGTGCAGAAAGAACTCTGTATTGCTGATCTCTTACTGGAACACATCCCTAAGCCAGACCTTTCAAGTGACGAGAATGCAGTCAAATGCAAGTAATAAAGAGTTTGGACTAATGCCAGAGAACTCACACTACAGCCATAGGCTGTTCAGAATGTTAATATTCAAGTACACATTTAGGTGTACTCTGGCAGACAAGCACTAGAGTCTGGTGCACTAGACAAGCACAAGTTCTAGACCTTTGCAATACAGACTTGCATAATGAGAAAAATTAAAACAAATCAAGTAGTCCAACATTCTTAAATGCATGTTTGGCACAGAGAGAGGGTAAACGTCCAGTTCTGCATAAATTCACAATAATCATGACAACATGTATGCTAACTGTATGCCGTGTGCTAACTGTGTGCAAACTAAGGAATTACCAACAACCTTGACAGAAAGTATTCTGTAGCAGAGTACCCGTGATTATGTAGTACTTTCAGTTTCCATTTAAACACGGCACACCGACAAGCACAGCCCATTTTAAACCTAAATTTCTTTTAAAAGTGTGTTTCTTGAGTATCTAGCTCCTAGGCCACTCGAGGTACCAATCTGCTTCCAAGTTCTCTGTATGAGTAATTCCTGCCAGAAAATCACTGCATACTTACTCTGACACGTGTGCTGGCCTCATTTGCAGTTCCTAACATATCAGAAAAGCGCTGCTCACATAAGTGTAACAACACTACAAGGTAGAGACCAGAGCTGATAAATTCATAGTCTGCCTTAAAGGAGATCAAAAGAAACATTCAGAATGTCAGTAATATATCTGCATATATGATTCAAGTAGAACAACAATTAGATTTTAATGAAATCATTACAGATTTATCTCTAGTTGTTCCAAAACAATTAGGAAAATATAATACTAAAAAAATTCAAGTTGCTGAAAAGCTATTTATACTTCTGGTCCTTCCCAACCACCCCAAATCTAACATGTTATCCTTGAAGATAAATAGAGTTCTACAAGTTAAATCCCTGTCCACCTGATTAGTTCAGAGGAAAGAATGTGCAAATCAGAGTATTATATCACTTAGGGAAATAAAACCAGTATTGCTGGTTTCTTCTCTGTGGTCCCAAGGCCTTAGAGAAAGCCAAAAAAAGGAAAATATTTTAAGAATGTTATGATGTTACAAATATTTGCGAAATTCCTTTACCTGCTAAGAGAAAAACTTCTAAAACGCTACTGCTGAAGAGATAATTTAGTCAATTCTTTAGGAAAAAAATTCCAAGTTCTTATTTGTATTAAAGTGCAGTGACAGCAGTGACAACAACCAATAAGCACTAGCACTAAAACAAGATGATTAGCACTCCCAAGAAAGACTTTTCAGAGACCTCCCCAATTGATAGGAATTCGAGTACTAGGGTAAGAACTTACTTTTAATAGTAAAAAAATTAGAGGCTGATGTTTTGCCCCAGAATTGATGTCACTTGGCACAGATTCTTACAACTTGGTATTTTCTTTAAACATTTGAGGTAGGCTAATAGCATTAGTCTTCATATATCATCAGATTACAACCCAGAGAATAGGAAAAAACCCTCTGAATAAAGTTCATTAAAAAGACCAGTTTGTTATTTACTCTTTTTTAAATACTACACATTCCAGTATGTCTAAGATATTCAATTTTAAATAACAAGAGTAATACCAATGGGCCTTTGATTATTTTGAAGTTAGGAAATTATTTGAAGGCGCAGTTAGAAACTGCTAGAACAGACATTAGTTTCTACCACTCTAATGAAACAAAAGAAATTTGTAATTGTATGTTTAAAACACTGCTAAACTGTGTTCAAACACAGCTAAAAGCGACAACAACGCCTGACTTACTGTGAAATTCAATCAAATCATGCTAGAATTCACACTGCACCTATGTGGCAGAGACACTGGATTACAAAGCTGGATGACAGATATGCAACTAAGGAAAGAGATATATTACACTTACTGAAAGCTCAGCTGTAGGAAGCGTAGCAGGAAGGTAGTGGTAGTTGGAATATTGAGGAGAAAAATCTGTTCCACATTAACATTACTTTATATGCATAACAGTCCTTCTGAAATGGAGATGCATTTGGCTTCTCTAAAGACTGCCCTCCCAGCACTAAAACAACACTTACCAAATAAGGTAAAATATACTAACTTGTTCATTTGCATGTGCCCTATAAAGTTCATGAATGTCAAAGTCTTCCAGATTGAGATGCAACTTCTCTTTGCACAATTCACAAGTTGTCACTGCTTCCAAAGAAGAACCTGGTGGGGTGGTGGGCAAGGGGAAGACTCAGTGTCAAGTTTCAACAATCTACAACATACAACACACTCACATAAACATTAAAAACTCTACGTAATTTTTGACTTTACTTTGCAGAGCAAGGTTAGAAGAAAAGCAAACCTCTAATAACCATGTAGTGACATCTGCTACTGTCAAAATTTAAACACTGTAGAATGTTTATTCTCCATCCAGCTGCACCTATTTTCCTCACATTCACTCTGGGCATTAATATGCCTCTTCCTGCAAGTACGGCATAAAATCGCTTCTTGGGCTTTCTGAATTTTACCGTGTAATCAAAATACACACAAAAGTAAGAATAAATATACCAGAACAAAGTTATTGTTAAGTAAGATTTTTTTCTTAAGTACCAGTTTTAAAACAGATTTTAAAACTTCCTCCATAAGCAATAAGATGAACAAAGCAAGTTCATAGTGAACTTATGTCTTCATATATAGCTAAATAATTCAAATTAATTTTCTCCTACAGGCTGAGGGTTCTAAAAAAATCCCTTCATTGAGGTGTATCCTCTGGTGCTGAGTAAAGAAATTAGATACTAGCACCTTCCTTTGGTATAAAGTATTTCAGGTCTTCTATCAAGCCACCTACTTTTAAGAATGCTGCAGATAACAGATACAAACCAGTCAATCATTCTGTTACAAAAATACTTCTACAGCATGCAATATCTGAAGTGTTTCTTAAAGAATTAAATATGCACTTTTAAGTAATTTTTGAACAAGCATTTTTAAAGTGCCTTGAACAGGAGTTAGTATCTTTAACAAAAAAAATCAACATACTTTAGTTACAATTCAAAATAATTTCTGGATTTTCAAATTCCTATCACTGCTAACAGTTAGCTCAGCTATAGAAGTCTTGAAAAAATGCACAACCATTTCCATAAGAAAGGGTGGGGAACAAATGCCACCCAAAGTGGTACCACTGAAGTGGCAGAGTAATTCTAAAGCAACACTTGTGCAATGTTATCTTTCGTCCAACATCTTAGTAGACAACCCCAAAAAATGCAGTTCTCTAAACAAGAAATACAGTTCTTGGAACTACTCACATGAGAAGCTGCACAGAACTCAAAAAGCCTAGAAGTGCCACACTACTGTTTGTCCTCACTGCTCGCTTTTCAACTAAATACCCCAGTAAGTGCAACCCTTCCGATAAGCCTCCCTGTATAACTGGAAGTCTACCTTGGTCTAGAGTTTGCTTTACCTGAATTTATCTTCGACTGCAGCCATTTTTTCATGCACTCCTGGTGAACATACTGCAGACTTCCAGTGCATTTGCATGGCTCTATTAAAAGGTTGTCAGAACTTGCAGAGGACATCTGACAGATTCTGCATAAGTCACCCTCTTCATCTTCAGAATCTTCTAAAAGCAGGCTGAATAGGATGGAATACCAACAAATGCTGTGACACTTCATGTAGGACTTTTTATAATGAGAATTCCACTTATCAAACTGTTATCAAACCCATGAGAACTAAAACAAGTTTCTTTAAACACAAAAGTGAGAATACAACTGAGGTGCCACCTCCTCTAAAGGAAAGTTTTCTTTTGAAATCATGGTTGCAGAAAGCCCTCTCAGGTTAAAACAGGTACATTTTACTGTTGCAAAATAACATACTAACTTACCTTTCTTTAATTTTCTGGAGTCTTTCCGGATCTCTTGAAGGTGGTATTTTAGACTTGCCACTTTCTTGTCCATCAGACTGATTCCAGCCAGAGGGAATAATATCTACAGTTATCATAAGATTGTCAGACAGACTGCTTCCTAATGTTGGAGGCACTGCAAAGCGAAAGAGAGAAGCAGGCAGAATTCCCGAACTTCTTCCACTGGGGGCTGAATCCGGTGGGGAGGCAGTAGCTGTAGAAATAACAGATACTGCAGGCGTTGGTCTGCTAACAGAAGCCCGAGGAGGGCTATCTGATGCTTCAAGAGAGGTCTCCTCACCTGACTCTCTCCTTCTAAAGACATGTTGTGATCTAGCAGTGGTATCAGGGGTAGAGATCCTTGCAGATTCATCTCTTCCTTCTCTTCTTCTTCTGGAAAAGAGAGGTGTACATCTGTTCCTCAAAGAGGACGACAACCAGGATCCTGTGCTCCTACTTTCAGTGTCTGGTCTGTAACTTTCCCCATCAGAATCAGAGTTGCGATTCTGTGAAACTCCTGACAAACCCCATCTTCGTCCAAGAAAACTGAACCCCTGAGAAGCTTCGGATGACTGAAGTCCAGGAACCTCTGGAGCTGCAGCTCCATTACTACTTGACAGAGCAGTAGCTTGAACTCTTGGGACCACTGTTGACTCTTCAGGGACTAACGATCTTGTATGCAATGGGTCTTGGCTAGACCTTCGAGAGAAAAATGTAGATGACATACTAGATGCTAAACGAGACAGCAGCTGTCTGGTTGTGCGCCTCCCTTCACTGTCAGCTGCAGACTCATTCAATGACCTCTGAGAAGATAAAATCCTTTCAGAACCACTTGAGGAAGGGGTTTCATCTCTAATGGCAGTAAGAGAAAATGCTGGCTGCACACTCCTCTGGGGAGATTCCAATTCATTTCTCCTTTGTCTTGAAGAATAGCCGGATCTTGAAGAGCTCACGTTAGAGTCTCTGTTGAAAAAAGATGGCTGATGATCAGAAGGCAACTGGCGGTTCATGGGTGCATTCAGCCTCAAAGTGCTTAATGAGTTCTCTTTTGGTCTTGCTCCCTCTGCATATGAAGAGGCAGGCCTGTCTTGAAGATCTGTTGCAGAAAAGCAGAGGAAAATACTATGATGATGTGCACAAACACATCAGGAAACATTCAAAGTTAGGTTCAACAGGGCTCTAGGCAACCTGTCCTAAATGAAGATGTCCCAGCTCACTGCAGGGGGATTGGACCAGGAGACTTTAAAGGTCCCTTCCAACCCAAACCATTCTATCATTCTAACAAGCACATCTTCTGTAAATGCTGTCTGAGTATCTCAACACACTGAGAAGAATTCCACTGTAGATGAATCGTAGTTCACATGAAGCAGCTGAGGTGGCTAGTCTCCTTCCTCAAACGGCTGCACTGGGTGGTTGTGGGGGTGGGAAAAGGGGGAAGAAGAAACAAGCATGGATAGATAAAGGTAGGAAACAGAAGCTCTCTATGTAGTCTCAATTTAAAAACTTTCATCTTTACAGTTTTGGTGACTTTCTTTTAATGGGTTCTGCATTGCAATCACAATTTACTGCTGAAGATGAGCTTCATCTATCAGGCAGATTACAGCTAACAAAACATCTGCACAGATGCTAATCATCTACTATATGCTTTTGATTACACATCGGGGAACACAGCTGGGAGTTTTTTAATAGCACTTAACAGCAGCATAGACGGTGCAAAGCAAGGCTGCTCCCCAGTCCACTTCTCCCATTAGGCTTTACCAGGTAGAGTAGCTGAACTGTCCACTTAGTAGAAAGTGCTAGGAGTGTGATGACATTAAAATATACTGCTCTCTCAAGGCAAGACTCCAGGACAAATTCTGAAAGTAGTTTTTATCTTTTCTGCTTACCTTCTATACTTAGAAACGTGGCATTTTTCTTTAACTTCTGCATTACAAAATACAACTAATGCTTCTGCAAAAGGTTGCAGACCAAGACTAATGGTGAGCTTCCCCAGAGACAGCTCTAGAAGGTCACAGCACTCTGAACAGAAAGTGAAAATTACAGTGCTGAAGTCCTTAATAGTCCTAACAATTGCCATGAGACAAACCTCTCACCTCATGTGAAGTGTGTGTTTATTCATTTTTATTTTTAGTGGTCTAGCAGTTTTCCCTAATAACCATTTGAGAACCCAAATAAAAAGATATAATATGCACCTTTAAGAAAAAACTTTCCTGGATCAAATCAACATTATTTCTCTTCCCATACCTAAATACAAAGAGATTTTAAGACAAATAAGAAATGAGCTTTACTGAGTAATCACAGAGTTACAGTGGCAACCATCAACACCACAATGCATCTACAAGCTCGACCATTCATATATCCTTCGATGGTTTGGTCAATGCATGGAAAGTGGCCAACCAACTTTATTTAAAAGGATACTTTAAAATCTATTTTGTGTTCGTGTTTTGAATAAAGTATTAAAAGAACATGCCCAGTGAAGTTTTGGATGCTCCATCCCTGGAAGTGTTCAAGGCCACATTGGATGAGGCTTGAAACACATTGGGATAGTGGAATGTGTCCCTGCCCATGGCAGGAGGTGGAACAAAAGGTGCCTTCCAAACCAAATCATTCTGTGATCCTATGAACGTGTTAAGAAACTAAAAGCCATACAAACTGCAGGTTTATGAGCTTTCAGTTACACAAAACATACATGTTGAAGGTGAAAAGTCACTGTTTCCATAGCTGGGATCCACCAGGTTATTAACAGACATATCTGTTCTTCTTTCTAACTGTGTTCGCTCTCTCACCAGCTCAGTTCCAAGGGAGCCAAGCATTACTGATGAAGATCTAGGAATCCTACTACATCTCCATGAGGAATCTAGAAAGAAAAAGTAAATAAATCCCCTGTTTTTGTAATCATCTAAAAATCCATTAAAACTGGCACTTACACAGACATTTTCGTTATTCGTATCAAGGGCAAGTTTAACATTACCACTAGGCTGACCAAGAACCCAGCTGCCAACATAAAACTAAGTGCACTCTGCTGATTCAGGCACTTACTTCATCTTGCAGAAAGTTGGCTCTGAGAGCTACATCAAACAAAAAGTAGTAATACTTTTGGGAAGAGTCAGACCCATTAACACTCTTACAGGACAGAAGAGGAAGAGAAGTAGCATCTTGCTTCCTAATGGTAGTCAGTTTTTAAAAAGATTTCACATTATAGCAAAACAGCAGCTTGAGACTTAGCAACTGCTGCCATTCTACTTGACACTACTTAAATGAAATTTCATTTCTCACAAAAACAACTGATGAAGCTTAAATGCAGTTTAGACCCAACTTTAAGAAAAATGACTAGCACTGTCCTTGTTCATATTACAGAGCAAAACGCTTCAGCGTAAAAATGGATCTTGTTTTTTGTTAACAGCTCCAACAACTGCATAGCAAGCTGTATATACATCAGCTGGGGACAAAACTCTAGTTCAAAAATAGTCTTCTTCAATGGCTCTGAAAAACTCACCTTGATATCACTTCATTGCTACCTTAGAAAAGTAAATTTAAGCACTCATTGGTCAGCAGTGTGACAACCAGCCAATGTAGAAATGGAAAGATAAACAGTCCTACACCATAATGAGAAATGTTAATGGTTGTCCTTTTATTAGCAGAGTAAGAAAGTATCAATAATACTGATGTTTGAACAAGAATTTATTAATTTTTGTTTGGATGTCTACGCAATTCCATAAGGGGTTGTTAAAAACCCCATTAATCCACACTCACAAGGGTAATCTGAATTAATTTAATAATCTGTATCAAAATGGTTTAGAAATATTTTCAGTGTAAGGTTTTGACCATTACTTCCTGAGCTTTAGAATTCTGCTGGCATATTGCATAAATTCTGTCTATCCAAGTTTCACGAACTTACCCACAGCTTCATTGAAAACCTCAGGTTTTCCTGAAAGAGCTCTTAAGCTCTTTGTGTAGAATGTTTCTTTAGCCAGGATCTAGAGAATGAGTGCAGGCCCTGCTAAAAAAGGAATGCTTTCTTCCCTGACCCCTAACAACAGTGCTCTAACCAGTCATGACACTGTGCTTGAACATATTGCTAAGTATGGTAAAGATTTCCTTTCTGCTGTCCCTGGCACACAGTGATGTATCAACACCATTTGACTCATGAAATAAGAGCAGCTGCACTCATTCTTTTCTTGAAATCTTAGCCAATGAAGGTGTGCTTGAGCCATGAAGTTCAGCTTGACCACAAATGGAATAGGTACAGGTAATGATTCTGAAATTAGTACAACTGGACTTTCAAAAGACCATGTAAACAGCATACTCAGAACTTTGGACACTGTTATCATTGTGAACATGCTCTTCAGACAGGCATAAATTTTCATTAATTAAGAAAGATATAAGCAAAATATTTGAAACAAGTCTTTTAAAACTTGGTAAAACCTGATCTTGCTCAGAGAATTTTGATGTAACTCAGTTCAAGCAATCAACCTCTCACCTGAAAAGGCAGCCAAGCCATTACTTCTCACAGAAGAGGTAGATGTACAAGATAGTTTAGGTCTCTTTGAATCACTATCTTGCTGCTGGCTATGCAGTCTTGGATATGCTCCCTGAGTTCTCTCAGATTCACCATAACACCCAGATGTGAAATGAGAGGAAGATGTAGACTGAAATAACATTAAAAAATAAATTACATAGTACATCAGATGCACTTATACTGCACAAAAGTGTACATAATGTAAAACTCACAAACAGTGGAAAGAATAACTTTAGATACAAAACCTTTTCTTTAAAAATAAAATAGGAATTATGCTTGTGCTCTTGATTAGTATTTCTAGGTTAACTCAATACAGTCCTACCAACAAAAGTCAGTTTCTATAACATTCAACATTTTATTTCCTTTCCAGATGGATGTGGCTTACAACAAAAAATTGTTGCAAAAAGAGGGAAAAAATTCTATTCCTGGCCTGTAAGATGCTATAAACACAATCAAATACAGCTTTACAGATCCCCAGGGGGATCTGTATTTTGCTGACCAGAAATGGCCAAAACTGAAGAGCTACATTATTTTGTTTAACAGTTAAACTAATCCAACTTATTTTTTATCAACCTAAAACATAATTAGCTAAGGAGTGAGCTTCAGGAAAATTGTTTGAAACAAGTATATTTTGATTACAATGAGCTCATGCACAATTGAAGGATTTCAGAGTAAAGAACAGGTACAAAGCAATTTTTGCAGTGTACAGTACCGAAATAAAACAGTTTTCAAAAACTAGCACTATAGAACCTAGAAAAAAAATGTTTGGAATAGCTTACAAAGCTGTTTACCTGGTTACTTACAGTTAAGGCATTCATTTTCTATTTTAAATACTTCAGGTTTATTTTTTTCATATTAAAAAAGTTAAGCTCAATCAAAAAGCTGAATTGAGCTGTTAGTCTTCCCAGAAACTATCCACAACCAAGATCCTTTAAAAGATCAACCAAATTAGAGTACGTTGTATCTATGGTTTATTTCTGCTTAGTTATGGTTTTTACTAAGTTTAAGCCACAACTTCTTACTCTTTCACACTAAGAAGTCTCTTAAGTATTTCCCTCATCTCATCATAAAAAACCAGGGAAACAAGCCAACATTCAGAAATCAAGTACAAAGCCAGATTATTTTCCCTTATTAATCTTCTATTTAACATATCACTTATTTTTACTACTTGATATATGGAATTTTCAGAGTGTCTTCTGCAAGGTTCAACTTGCATTAGAATTTACTGTAAGAGAATAATTAACCTTAATGGGGGAAAAACTGGTTTTCACCTTGAAAACCATAGCACTAATTTAACTAGATATGCAGACTACTTAGAAGCACAGATTCCATTTGCATTTAAACTACAGGTAGACATCTACCATGACCTCCCCTGAAGGCCAACATGTGCACACTAGTTCCTCCCTCCTCACCCTCCAATATCTCAGCGTCTTCACCTTCAATTCACCTAAGAAAACCAATACCTCTTTAATGATGCGAGCCCAAACATCTTTCCCTTTGAAAGCGAGTAGAATTTTTATTTCACTATCATCCCGCCAAACTTGTTCACAGTTCTCTGCTTTTCCTATCTTAATATTTTCTACCACACTTTAAAGTGTTTTACTTTCACTCTACAATGCATAAGCATGCCACAAGCAAACTACTTTATTCCTGGAGTCACCAAGGCACATTCAGGAACCCAGTTAAGACAAATTCTCAGGGCCTGAGTCTTGAATCTCAGATAACCATTCTTTTGCTTGTAAGTAAGAACAATCTGACTATGAACTACACCTCACAATTACATTTCCTAAAGCAGGTCTCCAAACCCATGAACTTCGTGTTGACTCACAAAGCTAGTACCATCCAAGAAACACTCCCTATGGAAATACCTGAGGGAACAAGTATAACTAATATGAACTTTGCCATCCACAGGACTAAAACATGTCTGAGACTCTAATCACCCCCCCTCCTTTTTTTTTTTTTAATGGACTTTTACAGAGCTACTGACTTTAAATGTATTTCTTAACTCTTAGTAAAACTAATATACATCACTATTTTCATCCTCTGAATGTTTTTAAACACTGCTACCTTCTAGCTTTTGCTCCATCTTGAATTAGTAAGATCTACTTATCTAAAAATGTTACAAAGAGCCCCTGCTGGCAGCTTTTCAGATTGGGAAGACTAGTAAAACCCTGGGGTTTCAATATTTTTTCGCCATTATCAAACATTAACAGTTCTCACCAATCTGCTTCTGCTTCCCAAAAATCTTCCAGGATGAGGGTGATCAAGTGTCCCTGAGTAGCGAGTTGGAGATGACGCTGTAAGTTTCCAAGGAGTTTCACGGGCGTCCCTTTCTCCAATTCTCCAGTCTCTACTGGAACTATTCAACACACTGGATTCCTGAAGAACAACATAATTATCATATGCATCTTGTAACTCAAAAATAACTCAGTCTCTGGTCTGAGTATTGAAAACACAGGGAAGTGGAAGCAATAGCAAATCTGGGAACATTTAATAAGAAACCTTGAGGGATAGCCAAGAAATGAAACAGCTTAGAGAGGACCACTGGCAAAAGGAAAGTTTTGTTATTTGGGTTTTTTTAAGTACTTTATAGCAGCTCCTTCATCTGTCCTCTGTTTTGAACTAGGACAATAAAAAGTTGAAATGTAAGGCTTCAGAGGCATTGGCCTGACTTGGGTACTGCAGCAACAGGGCAGAATTAAGGGCCTAATTCTCAAGTGTTGTGCAAAAAACCCCACAGGTGTAGAAAAGGTCTCTATGACAACAAAAGCACTTCTTCGGCCAATAAAACAAACTGAATTTCAATGAATAGATTATAATTGAGTAAAGAGACTGTAATTTAATTTGCTCCATAGAATAATAATGGAGATTGGCAAAATTAATAGAAATAACAGAAATGTAACCATTTTATTGGTTAAAATGCTAAGCAGCATTTTTGAGTGATTATTTGTCCATTCTCTTTCTATGAACTATGAGTACTACAAACACAGTAGTTGCTGTCACCATTTCTTAAAAGTAACAACATAGCATTCAAAGCCAAACCAAAACAATACAAAACTCTCAGCTTGTTTTCTTCCTTCATTTCAGCTTAAGACTATTTAAAACCCCTTGTCAGAACTTAACAATTAAATTCCCACATACGGTATTCTGGTTATGGTGTCTATTTTCAGTAGCTGAAAAATATTATCAGGAAAACATTCAAAACAATTTTATAAACTGCTCTTGACTCTCTGCCTCTACTGAAAAAAAATAAACTTACAATTCATTTGTCATAAAATGTTATTATACTATGTTGTATCATAAATGATAGGAATTTTTTTCTCATACTATGACACTAGTTCGATTTTTCCATTTTAATTACCTGGCAACAACACTATATCCCATCCATCTGATTAGTTTACAATTAACCTCTTCGTTATGCCTCCTCAGATAAGCAGGGGCTAGTACCCAGATCGATCTCAAAAGTGCATGATATACAAGAATTCCACACGTGCATGGAAAAAACAACAACAAAACAGCAAACCCAACAGAAACCTTTCTTATTTGTTAGCCCTAATCAAAATCAGATATAAATTTTACTGATCTGTCCCAGAAGTTTTCAAGTTAACTTATAATCAAGTGTTCTCTCTATAGAAATTCTGTTAAAAATCCAAGTCCTCCTTATACCTAAGGAATTACTGATAGTCCAAGTTTTTCTTCTAAATGACAAATTTTTAATTATTTGTAACTGAACTAGATCATAAATACTTTATGGTAGGTTTCTGAATGGATTAACAAAGTGAAAACGCCTGTCTTTTGTATTCCTATCTGACTGGACTTAAACTTTCTTGCTCCAGTCTCTGTAATCTTAACCTGCAAGCAATAATGCAATTTGCTCCTTCCAGCTCTGTAAATACCAAAGGTTAGTCAAGAGAGAGAGCTTCCTACAGTTTTATCACTGAGCACCAGTCTTGTGTAATGGGTTCTCAGACTACCTTCCACAAAGTGGGAGTGGAAAAAGGGATGCAACATAATCTTCTATACAAATATCCTCCCTGCTGTTTTAACTGGCAAGTGTTATGAGATCATTCCTCAGCTCAGAATCACTTGGCTCAACAGGAAATAGTTGAAAGAATACACAGTGCAGTGAACACATTGCAGTTCATGTAATAAATGAAATAATGAAAGGTACATTGTGTCAAAATCTTTTAACAGCACCAGTTCAGCTGAAGACAGAATTCTGATCAATGGCTTTCAGTACACGTACACTGTGTGGACTATGTCCATATATCTCTACAAAAGAGTAAGACTGTTCAATTTGCTTTTGCTGAGCAGCGAGACAGCGAAAAACATGCAGGACTCCAAAATGCAAAAATTACTGTCAACTGCCGCCCCTTGCACATTCAGCCTATATATTGTAGCCTATATAATAACAAGCACATGCATGCTGAAGATAACAAAAATGTAATACACACACATTTAATTGTGCTAAAAATAATGTTCTATACTTGTAAAACTGTTTCTCAAAAAGGCGTTCTATAATCCAATGTCCCAGATAGCTTGCCAGCAGGGACCAAACTCCTAACAATTTTTTTTAAAAAATATGAACATTTAATCACAGAGTTAAGTTTCTGCAATTTCAAAGACCAAAACGTTACATTTCTGGGCCCAAAACAGAGGTGAGACCTGCTGGCAGGAGCAGAAAAAAAGTACTAAGATAACTGAGCCAAACTGCTATCTGTTGCTTCCAAGTGTCAAAAATAACTTCTACAGTAGTTTTATCTCTGCTTCCCATAACACCCTCCCAAATTGCAAGTACCTGCACAGCATGAATACTTCCTCTTGAGCACAGCTCCCCTTGCCCACAAAAGTAGTCTGGTTAGTGTAAAATGCTGCTTGCAAAATGGCAAAAGGACTTTTTTCAGCCCCATGTAGTGCACAGAAAGCCCAGCTGTACTAAGATACTGACAGGACAGGCTAATGTCAGTCTCTGTTGGTTTTGCACAGTGTGGTTTTTGGTAGCTGCCAAAAATCTTGGGGGCCAGAGAGGTGGCTTCTGTAATTAGCTGCTGGAAGCTTCCACCATGTTTGGCAGAGCAAATCCCTGATGGCTCTGAAGATGGACGGGCTGCTGTTCAAGGCTAGGCCAATTAGAGATGGTGGTAACACCTCTTGTGATGCCAGATTTCAGATATCAAAACAAAAGGAGGGAAGCAGTTTTAATTTCAGCCACAAAAGAGTAGAAGGTGAGAAGATGCGAGGGACAACAACACAGCGACACCAAGGTCAGTGGAGAAGGAGGGGGAGGAGGTGCACCAGAACCAAGATTCCTCTGCAGGCTGTGGTGAAGACCATGGTGAAGCAGGTTGCTGCCCCTGCAGCCCATGGGTCCACGGGGAATGCAGAGATCCACCCGCAGCCCATGGGGGAGGTGCTCACACTGGAGCAGGTGAATTCCTGGAGAAGGCTGTGATCCAGTGGGAGACCCGATGGAGAGAGAGGGCCCCAGCTCCCAGGCTGGAGCAGCCCGTCCTTGGAAGACTTCATCCTGTGGAAAAGTGACCCGCACCACAGCAGTTTTGGGAGGACTGCTGCTGGTGAGAATGGACCCACGCTGGAGAAGTTCACAGAGAACTGTCTCCCATGGGAGAGACCCAACCGCCTCACAGGGGAAGGACTCCAGACCCTGAGCCAAGCGGAAGAAAACCTCGGGTGAGGAACTGCCCAATATCCCCATGCCCCGTCTCTATGCACTGTCATTGGGAAGGAGGGAAAAGCTGGGAGAAGAAAAGGTGTTTTTCAGGGATTATTTTACTTCTCATTATCCTCCTCTGATTTTGTTAGTAATAAATTAACTTTGTACCTTTAAGCTAAGCCTGTCTTGCCCTTGGAGTGTTTTCTCACAGTCCTTAACTCATGAACCCTTCATTAAGTTTTTCCCTCCTCTGGCCAGCTGCAGCAGGGGAGGGTGAGTGAGCAACTGTTGTGGGTGCCTGGCATTTGGCCGGTGTCAAACCACAACAGAGTCTAAAGCTCCTCTTCTTACCTTTTCAAAATATAAACACAGGAGGTGCTGCAGAACGGTACAGCCTTGCTAACTGACAACATAGTCCGGTACTTTTTGCAGCACCAACACATTAAGTGTAATGCCCTACACACATCAAAGTTCAAACAAAACCCTCACCTCTTCCTCAACACAGAACTATATTTACCCAGGTTTAAGATGGCAGTGGCTCATCAGAAAACAGATCCATATTATCAGAATGCCCTCTCATCCATTAAACAGCTGATTTCTAAAGGTGCAGCTACAAACAAGAGCAGGTAAAACCAGAAAATTTAGAACTACCAGTTCACTGATTACTGTCACTGGCCTGGTTAGTAAATTCTTGCATTTTAGAAATTTTGTCTAAGTTTTGGGGCTTTTCTTGGTTAAAAAAGACACTTTTAAAATTATTTGTACTTTATAAAAAGGAAAAAAATACGTTACCTGGTATCCAGATTCTAATCTCCACGAAGATTCTCTTGTACTATATGCACCAGATAAACTGTTTCCAGTTCTAGATCCTACAGGAGAGCTGGAAGCCTGAACAGATATCCTGCGAGGAATTCTTGAGGGTTTTGACTCCATCCTTTGTATCCTGTACAAGGACATACTGATCATTTTTTCTCATGGAAGCAGGGAACTCATGCAAAATAGGCACAGGTCATTCTGGGTGTAACATAAATATGAGTAACACATACAAATATTTACACAGTGCTTTGGTCTGAGTGAATCAGCAAAATGGGGAAACAAGTTCTTACCCTTGTTTTTGTAACCTCTTCATTACATCTCCTCCCATCCCTCATTAGAAAACTACAGTCCCTTTTATTATTTTGTTACGATATATTCTTGCAATGATAAGTGTAAGAGGTACTCCCTTAAGAACCACACAGTACTCGCATTAACACAAAATAAGTCAAGAACAGATTACTCAGATTTCCCAAATTAATATATTACATTTTTGCTAATAGCATTTTGCTAATTGCTAAGTGCATCTCAACACTTGCAGAAATTATATTCAGACTTATTCCTCAGGGTTGAAATTGTGAAACTTCACCCTCCTGTGAAAAAACACATCTGCAGTCTATCTGCCTTCAACTTCTCCAAAGACAGCTCCCATGGAAGCTAACATAGGCAAAAGAGCACAGGCTATCTCACAAGTGTATTCATAAACTGACTTCTCACTTGCTGAGTGCTTATCTACCCTTTGCTCTTTCTAGGCATTTCAAAAGAAATGCTGGTGCCTTCTCCACATGAGATGTGCTCCTATACTCATTCCTACCCTTGAAATGGTTTCTGACTTAATGTTTACCTAAAACTCAAGACAGCTAGTTTCTTTCTCCTTTAGGATAGTAGAGACAGAAGCAGACCACAAACATTAGCTCTTGAAAAAATTTAAGGAAACTGCAGTATTCTCAATGTTGTGGTACATGAAGAATAGCATGACACATAACATCTCAAACAGATGGCAGAGAATCCCACTGATACAAGGTGATTTGCCAAAGTGGTACAGTCTATTTAACCACTTCTAATTCTGGCCTACCCTTTTGAGAACAGGAGTAAACTATACTGATAATAAAAAACCCTATCCATCAACAAAGCAATTTTTTTCCCCACAATTCAGTCATGCTCATCAGTATCACATTCTGCAAAAAGCTGCTACATCAATCCTGACACACTTCATATCTGGCTGCAGTTTCAAGGTGAGTCCACATACTCAGGACTTTCAATCTTTGCTCAAGTCACGCTGAATTAAATATTCTACCTGGTAAAAGCCAATTAGTTTGTACAGAACTCCACCAACCAAACAGTATGGATAGCTGAGGTTAGTTTCCTGAACCACTGTTCTTATGCATGTTCATGTTAGCTAGCTTTACAAGAGCAGCCAAAACACAAAGCAGCCAAAATGCTTAATCTTGCAAGTAGGACTCTACAGTATACCAGGTTTAAGTGACTGTTTACCTTTGTGTATAAAAGAGCTACTGGCCTGTATTACAGAGGACATCTGCTTCTAGACCACGCTTCCAACACCAATAACCCATTCGTGTTTGCCAAAGTCATCACCAGGTAAACAAGATCTGGTCAAGAATCTAAAATGCTCACTTGCCCAACTTCTCATCATCCCAGGTCACATTTAAAACCTTTGGTAAACATTCAGCAATTTAAGCAATTCTCAGGTGGTAAGCAAGTCTGTATCAATATGAATGTTCTAAGCAGCAGTCCAGAGGTCAAAAAAAACCAGTTAATTGTGGAAGTTTACAAGAAATTGATTACAAGCCTAATTATCTAAGCTACGCCACTTGAAGTGGAACATTAGTTCAGTAAAACGTAACAATCATATTTATTCTCAAATTGTAATGATAGTTTATTTATCCTTCAGAGTAATCTGCCATGATGCGCTCTACAATTTTAGTACTTGTATAAAGTTTCAATGAGTGTAAAAAAGTAAACTATCAAAGCTGCAAACTGTAAAGCTAAAATAATATCACAATAATATAGACTGGAGTGTAGGCTGGATAGCCTACATGAACAGCCGTATTTCTTGATGAGATCTGATACTCAAAGCACTGTTTGTCTGTGTTTTACCCTGATATAAAATACAAGGAACAAACACATAGAATAATGGATCCAATTCTGTACTATTAAGTACTCGACAAAGAGTGCTGGCATTATCTCCTCTGTTATGGATCATTCTGTTTCTGAATCACTTTGTTTCAGACAGCTGTGGAACCAGATGAATTAAGTAGCATAGATAAAAGTCAGACACGGATGCACACGGAAAATGCAAAGGTTCTAGAAGGAATGGAAGTTCCTATTAGTAGGAATTAATGTCCAGATGAGTCAGCAGAGGAGACCGAAGTGTAAGACAACTTCAAAGACTAAATTATAAATCATCTAATACTAATAAAATTGCTTATGCACCACCACACAGAACAGATTAAGAGCATTCCCAGCATTCACAGGGGGGAAGACTCGACACCAGGGCCAACTACCTGCAGAAGATGAAATCGAGTCCAAAATTAGCAAATTCCTTCTACAGACACACATAAATAGGCACAAGACTAATTTTCTCATTCAGTGGTAGCCCCAAGAGGACAGACAATGTTACTCATCAGCCTAATCTTGTAAATTAGCACAGGCTGTGATTTCAATCCAAGTGTGTCAGGATCTATAGAGTATTTTCTTTCTACAAGTAAAGAAATCTTGCAGAAACTATACCCAAAAAAGGTGTTTAAACCAAGTTAAGGCAGCACAATAGGAAAGGCAAAATTTAATGTGTCAGTTTATGTATACACACTATGATTCATTTCCTGCATACAACCTTACTTTTTTTTCTGCAGTCTTTTTGCTTCAGCCAGCAAATGAGAAGGATCTGCTATAAAGATCAATCAGAGTAACTTAAGAATAGGCATTTGACATCTGCCATATCTGATGCAGAAGTGAAAAGATGCTGAATAAAAGGCTTTATGATCTAGGCAAAGAAATTCTGGTCAAGGAAATCAGATTTTACCTTTACCTTTCAATAAGGATTTGGTAACATAAAGCACGTTGTTAAGATGAATAATTTTTAAAAATCTGCTGCCCGAGAGCTCTTCAATTTCTGGCCATCGATTATAAAATTTATTTGTAATCCAACTAGGAGAAATCATAGAATAGTTTGAACTGGAAAGGACATTTCAAGGCCATCTAGTCCAACCGCCCTGCAATAAGCAGGGACATCTTCAACAACATCAGATGGCTCAGAGTCCCATCCCACCTGACCTTGCATGTTTCCAGGAACAGAGCATCCACCACCTCTCTGGGCATTCTGTGCCCATGGTTCCCTACGCTCATCATAAAAAATGCCTTCCTTAAATTTACTCCTTGTCCTATCACAACAGGCTCTACTAAATGTCTGTCCCCATCTTTCTTTACAGACCCTTTTTAAGTACTGAAAGGCTGCAATGAGGTTTCCCCAGAGGCTTCTCTTCTCCAGGCAAAACAACCCAAATTATTTCAGCCTTTCCTCACAGTCCTACCCAGATGGACAGAGATGCAGCTGAAGTCAATGGAGCCATGACCTCCATTTACTGGCTAGACAAAACTAGATCTAGGCATTTCACCTCTAGTGATCAACATCAGTAAGATGTCTTTTGGATTTTGGAGTTTTTTCCCCAGAGTTCTCCAAATACCATTTTAGGCACTGTACCTTGAAAGCCTGAGATGCAACTGCCCTCATAGGTGGCTTGAATACAAACAAAACACATACAAGGCTTATGCTGATCATGGTAACACAGTGAGGTGGTTATAAATAAGGTGAGCATGCTAAGCTGTCACAGAGCACAGGACAGAGCAATACAATGGTCTCATGCTAAAAAACCAACCACATTTTTAAAGCCACAACAATACTTGTCTGCAAGGGGAATATTGAGCTTGTAGACAATATTTCAGAATGAGAATGGTTCCCTTTCACAGTATCATCATCTTAAGGGTTTTCCTCAAGAAAAACACTCAAAACCTCAAATATTTTGTTTACACACACAGGAATTCAACAAACCCCAAGTGGTAATTACCATGCATGTAGCAAATTCTGTAATGACAAAGTAGATACCTCAATTTACACAGAAGCTAGTGAGACCAAAAAATATTTAAATTTGTTCTCTGAGGAAATAATAACAATTACCATGGAACCAAAATTGGGTTGTAGTCTGAACTGATTAAAAAGCCTGTTGTTGCCAAAAAGCAAACGAACACCTTACTCAAATATCACACCTCATGTGCCCTTCACTGAGAACCCTCAACACATCAACCAGTAAAAACACACTTCTGGCTTCTCCATTATTTTAACACTACTCGCGCTCATACCCAACAACAGAAAAATGAGAACATGTAGAGCAGGACAAGCAGCACTCTTCTTATCAAAGCAACATATTTCACCAGCCTAAGCCATGTTACACAACTCAGCAATCAAAACCTCATAAAAAAAATTTGAAACAATTCTAGACTCCTGAAATAAGGGACATATGCAATACCTCTCAAGACTTGGTCAGAAATCACGTTCTGAAATAAAACTTTTTAGTCATACCTGAGAAACAGATGACCAACTTGACAAAGGAGGTGGAGCTGCACAGTCTATTTTGAGCACACAGATCAAATGTCCTGCCTTCTCTGATCTGTCATCCCTCCAACAGCATTGTAAAAGACGAACTAGACCTAACACAGCCACGGATAGAGAAAGCGAGGCGATAAAAGATCCAAGTGGTCTTTGAGGGAAAGCAATACAACCTCGAAAGACAAAAACAGTTACTATCCTTAACTGTCCATTTTTATACCCCTTCGCAAGAAGGGATTCACAAAACACAGAGAGCAAATATTTATGTTCTGCCTTGACCCTCTCTACCGAGGAGCAAATAGAGGAGCAATTTCAGGTAATCACGTCTACAAGTAAGCAAAGCGTTTGCCAGCTTCCATGATTACTACCAGTTTTAAGCAATCTTGTACCCTTCATCAGAGGGAAGCATAAGCTTCACTGCCTGCTCCTAAATTCATTCTTCTAGCTTGGAACTATGCACTGACACTTCTACTTAAGACTCGAGCTCTCATGTCTATGTGTTTTTGTGTGGTTTAACATAAAACTATTCACAAGATTTTCTCCCGAGCAGCCTCGGGAGAAAGCATGCTCACGTGTCTTCCTCGGAGCTTACTCACAATCACGTTTTTATGACAAACAAGACAGGGCTCACGAGTCTTTCTCTCAGACTCTGCAATTCTTCGTTACGGCTATTTCCTCAACCTCCAATGTACTGAAATTGACAAATAACTCGGGAGCCTCTCAGGAATCTCTCAGGAGCAAGAATATTTACAAATGTCGATGGTTGCCCACGCTGCCGCGGCTGGTGCCCGAAGGCTGGGCTGTTCTCGCAGCCAGCAGGTGCTCTGCAGAGCCGCCGAGGGCACCTCACCTCCCCGGCCAGGCCCCGGGAAGCGGCTCGCACGGCTCGGGCCCGGCGGGGGCCCGCAGCCGCACCCGATCCCGCTACTCAGGCAGCATCCGGCCCCAACGGCCGGGCAGAGGCCGCGAGGAGGGCGGAGAGGAACAGGGTGTCACACAGCCTCGCTACGAGAGCGGGCGCGGAGCCGAGCGGCCGTTGACGGCGATGGCGGAGAGAAGGGCGGATGGGCCGGTCCCAGAACGGCACAAAATGGTTTCCCCGGCCTAGCGTGAGGCCGCCAGGGCGGGCGGGGCCCCGCAGCAGGCGCGGCCCGAGCCTCGCGCGGGCCCACCGTACTCACCGTCACGGCCGGGCCGCCGCTCGCGCCGCTCCCGCAACACAATGGCGGCGGCGCGAGACCGCCCGGGTGCCCGGCGGGCCGCTCCCAGCTCCCGCGAGAACTGCGGCCGCGCGGGCCGGCCCCGCGGAAGGGGCGCGGCGGGGGCGGAGCTCTGAGCGGCGCCTGAGGGCTGAGGGCGGGCGGGGCTGGAAAAGGCTGGTGGGAGCCGTGGGATTCCCCTCCGTGCGCCCAGCCGCTTCTCCAGAGACTCCCGAATCGGCTTCCGCGTTCAGCCTGAGAACTGCAAACACGCCCTTTGAGTTCTCTGTCTATGTCACATTCTCTTCCTTGCCTGAACCCTGTAAATTAACTGCCCCGTCTCTCGTCACGGGATACACCCGGCTGTTCGTGAAGGTCGCGGCGGGATGGGGATGTTGGACGCAGCCCCCTCAACGGCAAAGCAACAGAATTGCCATTCATTTTAATTGCATTGAGGCCTCAGTTTTGTCCTCTTGAAAGTAACAGACATTGGCAGCCATTTTTACTTGAGAGGAAGATGTTGCAAGATGTTGGAAATTAGGAGATAATCTTCCCAAAATCTTAAAATGCCAAGTCTTCAAATAATCACAGTATTTAGATTAGCAATCCTAAACAAATTATGATTTCCAGTGCCCCTGGCCACTACAGAACATGGCAGAGACTTCATTCTGTGTTTCTGAGCCAGGCCCTGAAGAAGACAGGTTATTACTAAGGAGTCTAGACTTGTATCACAGCTGTCATGAGCCTCAGTATTTTACTGATCCAATCTCCATCTCTCATCAGTCTGCAGCAGGGCTTTCCTGAATCCCAGTGTCACAGTGATCACGCTTTGCTAGTAAAATAAAGGGGTGCGCAACAGTAGCAGGCTGGCTATTCTTTATGGGAGGATAAAAGGAGGAAAACAAAAAGAAAAAAAGAAAATTTAAAAAAAGGAAGAAAAACACAATCAAGACACCCTGACATGGGGCTACAAGACATACAAATTCAATGTGTCCATGCCTAATAGGTCTGACAGATCTGGGACCTGCGTAAGACCAGCCAGGCTGGTTAGAAACTGGACAGGTGGCACCTAAATTGTTCACCATCCTATTGCTATGTTTAGCAATACCCTTGATTCTGTTTCCATTCATGCTTTGAAATATGTTTGGACTGTATTGCATTTTATTCACTTCCTCACACAGAGAAATAATGGGCAAAGTACTATTTAATTTGAGGCAAAGATGAAGAGCTGGGAAGAGCTGTACAATTGAGCTGGGAAGAGAGGAACAATGGAACAAAACCTGAGGGAGAGAAAGGCTGTTGGGTTTTTTTTTGCTGATGGGCATGTTGTCTTTCACCATCATGCCAAGAGCAATGCCTATTAGACTTGGGAAAATCTTGTTTATAGCACCCAGAAGCAGGCCTACTGCCCCAGACAATACCATTAATTTGGCATAACTCTCTCCGGGGGAAGAGGACAGCTAGAATGGGTTCATGAATGATTTCAGCAGTAGCAGCTGCTCTTTTTCCTGGCTAGCAAACAAGAGCACTTACAGAAAGAGCACTTAGATCTATAATAAATTCAATCCTTAAAGGCATCATTCTGTGTTTAGTAATGCACAAATCAAGTGTTATTCACAAATCTAGTGAAGTGTCTGTGTAAATGTGGAGCATGAAGCGTACAGCCTTCCCTGCAGCCAGGATAGATCATGGCCACCACTAATCAAGGGAGTTCTGCTTGTCTTTTTAAAAGCTAGTTAGAAGGTAAGTGGGGAAAGCCCCATCCAATACAAAATTTCAGAGGTCTTGGACTCTGTCTTCCTAACATCAGAAGAGGATTTACTGGGAATGCTAAGATGTTATACCATTCACTACATTAGCCCTGTCCACTGCAATGCACAAATTGTATTACTGGAGGGTTGATGCAAAAACCTTTTATTAACAATCTATGAGCTCTATGAGCCATTTGCTAGCTCACAGAAAGAAGAAATTGGACTATCACCTGAGTTCATGATCTTGCTTTTTTTTTTTTTTTTTTTTTTTGTTTGTTTGTTTTAATCGGCATAATGGATCAAAGATCTAGTCTGTAACAACTAGGTTAATTACAAATATACAAAATCAGGAAAGGTTAAGACATAGTGTTCAATACTGCCACATAGCACAAAGACTTCTCCACATTCTGAATCCTTGCTAAAATGGCACCATCTTACGAACATGTGTATAATTTGGGTTTTGTCTCAGGGGAAATATGTAGTATTCGGCGTTAGTGGCTGAAGTCACAAATCCTGTGTAACAGTGTGCTTGTAAATGGCAAAGCAGTAGGTTTAGAGTACATCTGCTTTATCATGTTCTTTAACCACATCAATGATATGGAAACAGGCAGATTTAAATCACATAATTATTAACAAGTTCTATCCTTAACTGTCTAGTCTTACATCTCTTCACAAAAAGGGAACCACAAAAACTGTTTTTTCCACAAATGGCTAAACTTCTTCTAGTGTCTGTCCTTAACTTTAATAGGTCATAGTCTGAAATTTTAGGATTATCAGAAATTGGTGTTGTCTAGCTGAATAGTTTATACTTGTCCCTATAAGTAAGTCATTCTTCGGTAAAATTCACTCTTAATAACCATTTGGAGATAGACAGTTTCCAAAGACTTTTTGTTAAATTTCTGAGCAAACTGCAAGAATCTTATTAGAGAGCACATTTTTTTTTAATGTGATTTAGACTGCATCTTGAATATTCATTTGTTATGAAGGATCTCAGGCAATATCCTAAGAATCTTAACCTTCTTTTTTCAGAGAGAAAAGGAAGCAAAAAGGTCTCAAATCTAGAAAATGGTTTTTGATATGGCAAGTTATAACACAGATGATCCTGAATGTTGCAGTAGCCATTTCTGAAGGTGACAGAGGCAGGAAGAAGACCTCCATGGATAGCAGCCATTGTGTCCTAGAAAAAGAAAAATGCATCCTTGAGACAAAAGTCCATTTATTCAACATTCACTATGAAATAGAGCTTTTTAAATACACCCCCTGCCATGGGTGTATGGCTTAGACAGCAGAAAAGGAATAGGTTGAAGAACTTACAGACAGGACAAAAAACCCAGGCAATCTCAAATCATCCTTTTAATGTTTTTTTTTTTCTGCACTGAAGTGCTACTTTTGGTTATACGTGGACTTGTTCTTTTTACTGTGTCAGCTAGAACAAGTACTAAGAAGATAGTCCCTATGGCTGACACTATACACATTCCTGGGGCTGTCTTTAATGAATTTAACCCTTGCCTTTTCTTTTTTCTGCAGGCTGTTGTGTTGGGCTCTGGACAGGCTCCCCAGAGAAGTGGTCACAGCTCCAAGGCTGCCAGAGCTCCAGGAGCGTTTGGACAGTGCTCCCAGGCAGAGGGTGGGATTGTAGCGGTGTCTGTGCAGGGCCAGGAGTTGGACTCGATGATCCTGATGGGTCTCTCCCAACTCAGGAGGTTCTCTGATTCTGTGTGCTCTAGAGCTACTGAGCATGACACTAAATGTATTAGAGGTTCCCTGGTTTCTAGCCTGCTGTGTGGGGTTGTGGGGTTGCTCCTGGTTGACTTGCTAAACAGTAGGTCTGCACCATATAGGTTTTACAGAGCAAGGAAAACTGGGATGTGAAGAAAAGCAGAGTTCATGTTCAACTGTCTATGATAAACATTACACAAGACAGATTTCTGAAAGTGGACAGTAAACCAGAAAGTTGTCCTCAGAAAACAAAGCCAAATCACAGTTCATAGCTTAAACAAATCTGGTAAATGTGGTGTCTGTAAAAGGCTCGTGATCTCTACCCAAACTGAAAGATAAACAACAGTGATATTTAAAAAAAAAAAAAAAAAAGAAAAAAAAGAAAAGAAAAAAAGAAAAAATAAATAAACATTGCAGAGACAAGAGAATTTAGAACAGATTAAGCCCTAAAGAAACTACTGTAATACTGACAGTCAGAAACATGGCATAACTCTTATAGAAATAAATAATTTATCAAAATATATAGAGAGACTTTACAATGCAGGCACTTTGAACTTAGTAATTTTTTCAAGGCAAGGTTAAAATAACTGCTTTTAAATGTTTTGATACGGGAAATTAACTTAAAACCTAATTTTGATATGGGAAGCTTTATGAAACTAAAATACTTTTTAACTTTATCATAATCAAGCTGAAATAATTTTGGCCTATATGGATCCCAGTTTTATGAGATAAAACACTGTGGTCCACACCCATATTAAAAAAGGTTTCGCTTCCCTCTTGTTGTTTTACTTTACAAATTTATACTTTTTTAATATCCATCTGAAATCATTGTCCAGTGTTCCTGAGAATTTTTTTAAGCATAAATAGATTTACTGTATCATGTTACCAATTTATTTTAATCAAGAAGCTTCTTTGTGCCTTCTGAATCACATCAGGGTAAAGTAAAAGGCAATTAAACCACATTAACAGATTAATTTTATATATATTATTATCCCTTGGGCAGATGGATCAAGTGTACCTGTATCTTCTTTTGAAATTTTAGGTTTTGGCTAAACTTATGTTTTGGAAGCCAAAAGAACGTGTACTTAAAATTACAGAAATCATTAGAATTGCTTAAAATTATTCAGCTTTATTTTATAAAGTTCTTTTTTTTCCCCTGCAATTACTATTTCTGGAATTCTAATACTATAGAAAAAGTCAATGTTTTAAAATCTTTCTTTACTTCTTTTGTTCTTCCCATGTTCCAAGTCAGGAAGAAGACTAAAGCTCTTTGAAGCACAAAATTGTACTTATGGTACTGTTTTATTCACCAGGGAGCTCTTACTGCTCATTTTAAAGAACACTGATCAGAATGCTTCTGTTGGGTTTTTTTCTCAGAATACCTACATGCTCTTTCATTCATTTCTGTGGAAAAAACAGTATTCTAAATAGAGATATAAAAAGTTAAAGCAAAAAAACCACTCAGAACTTCAGCAGACATCTGAAAAAACTACCTTTTCCCTTTCCAATAGCTTTTATGTTTAAAAAGAAAAATCTAAATATTTGTATACCTTGTGAAGAAATATTTTAATAAATAGGAAGAATTCTTCACCTTAAATCACATAGGTCAATAGAAAAAGCTAATAGTGAAAAGTCACATGTTTTAGAGAGAGTGTTTAGACATCAGTGTTTTCCTTCATCTTCCTCTCCAGGAAGATGTCTTCAACCCAGTCTAGAGCAGTGGAAATTACTCCACTGGAGATGAAAATGTCTTTGTTTATTGTCCTTTAGCAAGAAAGTTTAGCTACTAAAAGCTTGGATAGCCTTAAACTGTCTTTCTATATGCCTATTATAAGTATCTAATAGTTGCACAAAACCAACACACACACACACACATATATATATATGTAAATAAATAAATATATAAACATATGACATTAAAAGAGTTTTTGAGCAAGAATAATAACAGTGTAAGGTTTTACCAAAATCCATCTGAGCTCTGCTACTGAGGATACTATGTAAGTAGGGTGGAGAACGCAGGAATGCAAATATGTTTTATTTCCGTGTTGATGAGAATGGACTGGAATCCAGATACAACCTAATTATTGTTATTGTCACATGGTGACTAATTCAGTGTTAAAGCAGAGAAGGAAATGGGAGGAGCAAACCATCAGGAATTATTATTACAGTACATTCAACAAGGAGTTCATTCTGCTTTTCCTGTAATTGGCAGTGGAATTGTCTCAAAAGTTGTCTCAAATTTATTTATTGATTTACCTTAATTTTTATTATGTCAAACACTTTTATGAGTAGAAAAAAATGACTGTGATTAAAACATAATTAAAAATAGAAAGCATTTGCAACTGTTGTTGAAACTATACCTCTCTCTTGCTCTTGCTTTATGATTTAAGAGATTAACATCCCCTTCTTAAGGTTCCAGTAGGAAAAAATGAAAATGAACATCTCTGTTTTGCCGGGCACTTAATAGGACCAGAGTAAATCTCTTCCTCTTGTGCCTTACACAAATGAGAAAATAAATATCAAGTAGATTTGACTTAATCATGTGCAGGCTTAGGAACATAGGCCTTGTTTCTACTGTTGTATGTACTACAAGTGTATTTCACCTGTGGAAAAGTGGCTCAACTCCCCGTCTCACTGATTTTTTTTTTTTTGTTTGTTTTAATTTTTTTTTGTAATTTTGCTTTACAGTGCAGATGTGGTAGATACAGTGGTGCATTTAAAATATATATAGTCATTCATTTAAAACTAAAGGGTGTGTACATAACTATAACAAAGGCCTAGCTGGAATTTACCTGAAAAGTGATTTACATGAAAAAGGCCCTATGTGCTCCACTGTGCCCATTTTAAACCAGCTTAAGATAAAGAAATTGAAGGAGAAAATGAAAGGATTTTGTTTTGACTAAGGATAGGGAACCACCAGTTGGCAGAGATGGGAAGGGAGAAGAAGGTAGATGAGGTCACAGTCCTGCATTTGGCACAAGGTATTCTTGGAGGTTTTTATCTGGGAGGCTCACATGGGGCTGAGATAGTGTATCTTCCCCTTTGCCTCACACAGAGGGGACTGGAAATAACAAGAACACAACATAGCCAATGCCAGAAACAGTTTGAGAAGTGAAAATTGGCTTGATGGGATATTCAACAACTGAGGTACTTTTGTCACCTTAATTTTTTTACTGGTGCTATGATAGGTGCTGGCCGTGTTACACAGACTGTGAGACTGGACACCCACAGAGTTTGAGGAAAGGAACACCAAATACTAGACTTGCATTTCAGAGCTATAGATCGAAAACAGGTAGTGACACACCTCTTTATGATGAGTGGTTATTTTACCCTCACAGACACGTCCTGCAGTAGTAATCCCAGAATTTAGCTTTGTGATGTGCAAAAAAAGGATTGTCTTGTTTTCTTAGAGCTCACTATCTGATAATTTAATTTGATACTTCCTAATTTCTGAAATAAGAGAAAGAGCAAATACTTGTTTCCTTTTCAAGTTCTGACTTTATAGATACCTATAATCTTGACTTTGAGTTTTGCCTTTCCTGAGTTACAGGATTCTAGTCCATTTTTCAGTTTATGAGTTCTTCTGTAACTTTTAACATCCTTTATCTTAGTTTTCTGGTCCTACTAGATAATTTCTGTCATAAGTAGCTGTAACTGAACTCATTATTCAGGGTGTAGGCACACCACAGACTAATAGTGGTTTAGTGGTGACTTCACATTTGTAATGTATTCCCTTTCTGTGACTTCACATTTGTACTGTGTTCCCTTTCTAAGCACTTGTAACACTGTACTTGGGGTTTTATCACTACAAGCCATGAAGAAATACAGACACCTAAGGATTCAGTCTGGAATGAAATTCACGCTTCTTCCCAGAAGGAGACTTGAACAGAACTTCATGTGCTGGATTGTAAAGAGAAGCTGCCTTCATTGTATCTTGTGTTATTCCCATACTTTCACTGGACATCTGCTATTAGCTTGTATTGGGTTTACGTGGCAAGGATTTGGTAGTGGGAAGGCTGCAGGAGTGGCTTCTGTGAAAAAACATGGGGGGAGTTTCCCCCTTGTCCAACAGAGTCAGTTCCAGCTGTCTCCAAGACAGACCCACTGCTGTCCAAAGCTGAGCCCATCAGCAATGTTGGTGGTGCCTCTGTGATAAAATGTAAGTGTAGCACCCACTGTGGAGGAGCTGGGTGAAAGTGGAGTGAGAAAAGTGTGTAATAATCCTGCAGACAACCAAGGTCAGTGAAGAAGGGAGAGGAGGTGCTCCACACACCAGAGCAGAGATTCACCTGCAGCCCATGAGGAAGACCACGGTGATGTGTGTTGAGGCCCTGTGGCCTATGGAGGACGCCACACCAGGACGGTCTACTGGCAGAAACTGTGGTCCAGGGAGAGGTGACAGGAGCTGGTTTTCTAGCAGGATCTGTGGCCTGGGCAGGAGGGGAATGGGGGGTGGGGGGGTGGAGGACCCACACTGTAGCAATCTCTTCCTGAGGAACTGTACCCCACGGAAAGAGCCCATGCTGGAGGGAGCAGTTCTTAAATAACTGCAGACCATGGGAAGGACCTGTGCTAGAGCAGTTTGGGAAGGACTGTACCCTGCAGGAGGGATCCTATGCTGGAGAAGGGAAACAGCAGGAAGGGGAAGGTGTGGTAGAGAAGCGCATGCTGGTGTGCACTGAGATAGTTTTCTTCATAGTAACTCATACAGTCCTATGTTTTGGATTTGTGATTAAAACAGTTTTGATAACAGGAATGCTTTATTGTGATAGTGCAATCCCCATTCCCCTTCCCCACTGTGCTGCTCATGTGAGACGAGGTAGAAGAGTCAGAATAAATCAGTGATGTTGAGCCACGTTGAGCCTGGGAAACAGGGGAAAGGAGGGGAGATTGATTTTCATTTTGGCTTTGTTTCTCACCATCCTGCTCAATTTTAAATTGGCAATAAATTTAATTAATCTTCCCTCAGTCAGTTCTGTTTAAGCCCTGATGGTAATTAGTAAGTGATCTGTCTGTCTTTATCTCAAGCCACATAATTTTTCATCTTGTTTTCTCCCCCTGAGCTCTTGAAGAGGTGGAGTGGGAGAGTGGTTTAGTGGACATCTGGCAGCCAGCCAAGGTTAACCCACCACACAGACACTGTTGGAAAAAATACTGTCTTGGATGCTCATTTTCTGATCTCATATAGTCAGACTTGTTTGTTTATTCCTTGAATGTTCTATAAGTAGGAAATGTGTTAAACTAAATCTCTGTCAACTACTGACTTTTTCTTTCTCACAAGTGTGAGTTTGATAGCTACTGGGAAGATGCCTCCATTACTGTGATGCACATACCCCTAAATAAATCTAAATCTTCCTGCCTGTAAGGACTGAACCTGAAATCTGAATCTCTGGTTAGTGACATACGGCTTTTTCATTTGAGGCAAGCTTGTGTGAAATTTGGCAAGTCTGAAATAAATTAATTAGATTATTTCCTTTCTAATAATGTGCCCAAACCCATTGGGTGTCTCACATGCAGTGCCTTGCAAAAAAAGGGATTAGTTTTTTATCATATTACCTTGATCTGGAAAAGGGGAAATTTGTATGTCTTACTTTGTATTACAGCTAGTGAAGCTATCTTCTCAAGATGCATAAAGAAGTGACAGCTGTTAATAACCTTCATTACTTTCTTTTTCTCTGCAGTCTCAAGGATCACTTTTTGCCCTCTCCTGCATGCCAGGATGGATGTGTGATCCAGAAAGTTCTAAAAGCTTTGACCCACTGCCTGAGAAGTTGTGCAGAGGGGAAAAGGATGGGAGGGTTACCCAGGATGGGATTGTGAGTTGTGGGTGTTGCAAGTGAGGTAGCATGTTCCCACCCTGCAGATACCAATTGCTTGGGGGTTTTTGGTCAGAGCCTTAGGAGAAACACCTAGTCCTTACAGAATACAAGGCCTATTGCTTTTTTGTGTTCCATTTAGAGGTCATACCCCCGTGACTCAGAGGGCTCTGCTCTTCATCGTGGAAAATCAGGATCTAAGATTCAGGAATAATTAAATGCAGGCTTCTCCTGTTTCACATGAATCTTAACTTTATAACTTTGGGTGGGTTTGAGTTTTAAGGAAACAAGAATGGCTTTGTCTTCCACAGCTTCAAGTAATTTATTTCTGTTTGTTTTGGTTTTTTTTTTTCTCCTTCTCTTTATTTTAAATAGCAAATCAATATGAAAGGCTTTCATTTAGATGCTTTGTACAATTTTTGACTTCTATAAATAATGAATTAGTTTTATCCAAACTGTGCAGCCTAAATAAGAAATATATAACATCACATTTTGAATAAGAAAACTTAGATCTTACATTTTAAATCAGATTCTTAGTATAGTTAAGTAGCACTTCTTAACCTTTTCATTCTTAGAGGTTGAGACCACTGACAAATCTATTGCTTCCAAAAGTAGCCAAAGGAGATTTGGCCACAAGCTGTCAAAACAAGAAATTATCACAGCTAGAAGTATCTGCTTTCTTTGTAGATGTTTGTTGAGTAGATGGGAACTAAAATGTTAGTGAAACAACTGCATTTTTCAAACCACTATTCAAATTATTATTAACATGAAAACCTTTAGTGTTTTGACTGATGGTTTAGTTGTGTTTTGCAGAAAGTCATAGAAAGAAAATGCATGGCAGACTAAGCATGTTCACTTCTCATTAAAGATGTAAAGGATAAAAAATTCTAAAAATACAACCAGTAACATTTTACTTCTAAAACAATGAACTGTGGGGGAAAAGGCTTTTACAATGAGAGCAGCTCTGAATAGCAGCTGGTAGAGCCTATTTAGAAGACTTTTGTGTGAATCCTATGCTGAACAAAATGTGGAATTTAAGCTGTTGTTAAATGCAGATAAAGGTCAGAGATCATGATCTCCAGAGACAATTGTTTGCAGTATTTCCAACTTCTTTTATGTACAGGAGGCATGTGCTATGCAAGAAAGTAGACAAATCACTGCAAAATAAGGTTTTCTTGGCAACAGAGAAGAATTTACTGCTCCTAACAAAGACCAGCATACAAATAGGTTCGAAATTCAGACACAGACAACTGCTGGAATAAAGAACTTACAATAAGCATCTTGCATCAGCTTGTCGGTAGGGAAAGGATATAATGTATTTTTTTTTCCCTAGGAAGTTGCCCCTTTGTTACTGGAGTACTTTCATATGAGTTCACACTTAGAATCTGTAATTTGAATTTTTAGTTATAAGCATTTACAGAACCTGTAGTTCATACATATTAACATGGCTTGTCATGTCCTGTGACGCTCTGTGGTATGGAGCATCCCTTTGGCCAGTTCAGATCTGCTGTCCTGGACACGCTTCTCCCCAGCTTCTTGGGCACCTCCTTGCTGACAGAGCACAGGAAATGGAAGAGTCCTTGACTTAGGATGAGCACTGCTGAGCAACAAAGCATCAAAACATCAATATTATTCTCATACTGAATCCAAAACACAGCAGTCACTGGACCAACAACTGAGAAGAAAATGAACTCTGTCCAGGTTAAACCAGGACACCTGCGCAGACAATGACGTCTCTTCAGATTCTAGTAAAACTAATACTGAGTCAAGTATCTGCTAGTGGTGTGATTACTGATATCTTGGAAGTGGTTCTGCAGACTTCACTCAAGTAAATAAGCTTTGTATATGTAACTGACTAATAATAAATTTATAAATATTACTGACATCCTCTATAAGACAGCCTGCGACATTCTTTCTTAGCTCTCTAGACTGATTATCAAGCAACAGCTCTGATATGCTGTGGGGCTTATGGATCTTCTCACAAACCACAATGGTTAGCATACTCATAAATATTTGTAATACAAGGTGTTAAAAGAAGCAAAAAATAAAATTGATATGAAGATACTGTCTGTACCAGCACTGTGTTCCCAAGTTTGCAATACGAACTTGGGCTTGGATACCACTGACACATATTAAAATGTATACTTCAGAATTTATTTAACACATACAGTTTTCTCTGGAAACAAAATGGGAGTATCTGTTTTCACTCATTTGGAAAAGTAACTTTGTTTTTACTCATTGATTATCTTGAGATGTGCCACTCTTCTGGACTAACTACAGTAGTTTTTTTTTTTTTATTTTGCAAATGCTGAGAAGCCTACAGTCAGGTTGCTTATATAATGTATGCTGTATTTCTTGTTCCCAGTGAGACCCATGCAAAACTAGAAAGCAATTTAATCTCCTTTACTTAAATGTACATAGTCCTAATGCTTTTGTATAAATGCACTAAATCTTAGTTCTAATTAATAGCCATCTAATTTACTTATGAAAAACAAAAAGAATGGATGGAGATTTTAAAACAAGGATATTGTACTCAGCCAAAAGGTTTCAAATAGAATGGACTATTTCAGTTGGAAGAAACCTACAAGAATCATCTAGTACAGCTGCCTGACTTCTCAAGGGCTGACCAAAAGTCAAAGTTTGTTTTTAAGGTCACTGCCCAAATGTCTCTTCATTACTTGGGACATCAGCTCCCTCTCCAGGAGATCTGTTTCAGCATATGACCACCCTCCTGGTAAAGAAATGCTCCCCCATGTCTAGTCTGAACCTTTCCTGGCGCAACTTTGAGCCATTCCCACACATCCTGTCCCTGGATCCCAGGGAGAAGAGCACAGCACCTGCCTCTCCACGTCCATTGCTCAGGAATTGGTAAAAAGCCCAGCGGTCGCCCCTCAGCTGCCTTCTCTCCTAACCAGACAGGCCCAGAGCCCTCAGCTGCTCCTCCCAGGACGTGCCTTCCAGCCCCTCACCAGCTCGACTGCCTCCTCCAGCAGCATCTGAGGACCTCCATGTCATTCCCCAGCGCTGGGGCCCAGTGCTGCACATGGACTGCGTGGCGAGGCCGCACTGATGGCGAGCTCAGAGGGACCAAGCCCTTTCGTCATCATCTGGCTCCTGCTGAGCTGCTGCCAATCGGCACCCACGGGCTGGGAACTGAAAGTGTAACAGCCATTGATGCTCCTATGCAAGAAGTAAATGAAGAACACAAATGCAAATACTCAATCGGAAACTCAGGAAACACATCTTTGGCTAAACACAGGACTGCCAGATCATTCTTACATAATTGGATCAGTAAGAGGAATTTGCTGTGTAATACAAGAACTGCATTTCTTCGAGATCAACTGATCCCTGCCTAGGAGAGGGAAAAATCAAGTTCAGTCTCCTTCTAGGAAAACTCTCCCTATCTTTTATGAAATGTGCTTACACTATTGGCTAGGCTGTGTATACACGACAATAAGGAAAGTGAGTTGTCATTGTAAGCTGTTATGCAGGAAAAGGTTGAAAATCATGCAATATTCATGAAACCAGGAAAAAGGATTATTTCTTTTAAAACACCACTGCCTTTACTACTAATAATCAGACATATTCACACATGAAAAATTAGGGTTTTTTCTCAGAAACAAACTGTTCTTCTGGATAAAAAGATAACTTTTACATATAGATTTTCACATCCAAGACATTATTTAAAAATTAAGGACCTATTTGGAATGTTAATGAGCATAAATAAAGGCCTTATCCAAAATCCGGATAGAAAAATTGTTTGAAATCACACTTTCCTTTTGCTGATCTATTATATTTTCTTCCCTAAGACATACAGTTTTCTGTTAAACATATTTCTCTTGCCTTATTGATGCTTCCTACATGATCCATCATGTTTTAGCCAATGCCTTCATAATACTTTCATATTATCTGTAGCATGAAACATACATAAACTGTAATGACCCACAGGATATTTTTGAGATATCTGCTGCTCTAATATAGAGGGAGAATCAGAGATGGTCTTAAACCCCAATATCAGGCAAAGTAGTGAGTAAACAGCACAGGAGACTATGAAAGCATATTTCTCCATCGGATGGACAGTGGTCTCAGCAAAAGGCCGAAAAGGCCATGTTTTTAAAGGCCGAATTCTAATCCTTAGGTACAGGAGACCAATGTAAAGATTGTTGAGACGTAAGTGTGTAAGGCGTCGATGATCCTTGCGGGTCGCTTCCAAGGGAGAATTATTCTGCTATTCCGTGTCGCAGCGCAACTCGGGTCTCGCTCGGAGGCAAATCGCGGCGGTACCTCGGCAATCCACCCGGTGGCGCCGGTCCCCCCGCAGGGCCCGGGCCCGCATGTCGTAGTTATAAAATATTTCGACTCAGCAGGAGGAAAATTGCTAAATAGCTGTAAAACATCTACTGCTTTATTAGAAATCCTGGGAAATAAAAAATCCTGGTTAAATAAAATGCATTTAGCCTTTACCTGAACGCCCAAGCCTAAAAACAAGAAGAATTTAGCCAGAACCAAAGACAGAGCCAACTCCAGAATTCGCTGGAAATGGAGAGTTTCAGACCAGCAGGTGGGGCTGGAAACAATCCTGTGGGGGTGGCATTTATCAGTTAACCACTGAAACTATACACTGCCAAGATGTCGTGTACAAAAAGTAAAAAAAGCAATAGTACACCAAGGAAGCAGAAAAAAAATCTTCCACAATATTTTATTTACTTTAAAATACCCCTATGTACCTAGAAGTAGGTTTCTAAAACATATCCCAGGCTCAGTTCCTCTATTGTGTAGTCACATGTGAGTTTTTTTTCCCTCTTTCTACCTCAGTACCCATTTCCCTCGCTGATGCAGCACGGTTTCTTTCCCCCTTATTGTAACCATTTATTAGCACCACTTGACACAGTAGCACTTACTGGTGAAAGCATAATCAGACACTTCGGCTGCAGTAACAACTGATTTTGATGTATCCCAGGATGGTATTTCTCCATTCTCTTGTGAGGGCTGCTGTTCACGTGAGTAGATCTTGCTCTGGAAAACAAGACATTGAAGCACTTTTATAACTGAATTATTATTGATTAACTGATTCCCAGTGATGTACAAAGAGGGGAAAGACCACACTGCAAGACAAACTCTATCACCCCAATCCTAGTACTCTCAAACTGCTTTTAAATACCCTTTGAGAAATTGCTTTGTTGCAGCCCATTCTGCTGCTTTATTATGTAATTTGTGCATACTTTTTGGTAGTTATATGAGAAGGACAAGGTCACTTATTGCATCACTGAAATAGCTGAGTGTATATACTGAGGATAAGTCAGCCTCTTTAATCTTTGAAAATACCCATGGCATCTGCATCTTCTAATAAATGTACTACTTTTCTTTGTATCCCTTGCTAATAAGGCTTGCATCCATGTAAAAGCATGCAATTTCACCAGATTGCAAAACACCAGATTCACCTTGTTTCTATGTCCTTATCAATATTAAAGATTCTTTTCATAAAATATTAGAGACTTCTGTTAGTCACAAAGGCTGATGCCACTTTATGCCTTCTGAGTCTCAATCCATTAAGAATTGTTAGGTTTGAAATCAGTCATGGATTTTTTAACTGTCTCCTGCTTCTTCTTCAAGATCATGCATCTTCCAAGCTCAGAGTACAGCAAGAATTTAGCATTTTGCTGAACAAGTAATATTGCCTGGAATTTAAATAATGTAGATTCAGTAAGAAAAATATTTACATTTGAGGAAAGGTGGATTGAGTTATGGATTATTGCTTATCTGTGAAGTTTAAATCCCAGATTTTGACTAACTCTGGAGAGCAAAATAAAGGTCTCGCAAAATAAAGCTTATATCTGACATTTTTTATAACATAACTCAGCCTGCTTCTATTTATTGTGCAGAATTAAAATTTCTTATGCTAATACACTTAGATTCCCATGATTACACTTAGCACAATTAAATTTAGAATGTGGGGTTTTTGGAAGCCTCTGCATTATTGTAATTTCTTAAAATAAAAAACAAATACAGTAAAAAATACTTGCAATTTCTCATCATTTAAGGCACATTCACAGCATTAGTTAAATAACTTACTGTGGTAGCTATCGAAACTATAGGTTCTTTTGTTTACTTTAGTAAATAAGCACGACTGCCAATTTCATATAAGGAAATAATGCAGAGAAAAGCAAACACATAACTTTAGTTCCATAACAAAGTTCTATGAACAAATAGAATGTACTCCTTTAAAATCATCGGTCTGCATTCCTCATTGCCAGTTCTAACATAACCGGTTACAGGTATTGTTTATGTTATGATAAAGAGTCATTCAAAGAATTATCCAAAACAAATATATGCAATTAACATTGATTATGGTCCTGAATCCAAATAGTGACAGGAAGGAAGGACGGAGGGAGGGAGGCAAGGAAGGAAGGAAGGAAGGCCACAGACAACCAGACTAGTACTGAGCCTGCATGTTACACCTTCTCAGAACTTCTGTCACAGCTCATTTAGACAACAGTTCTAGACTTTTAAAAGCCTAGTGCCATCTGAAGATTCACTCAGGATTTTTTGAAGTCTGGATAAAATCAAAGCCTTGGGCTCACTGGTGCCTGTTTACCTAGCATAATATGAAGTACTTTATAAGGATCCAGACTGCTGGGTTTGGCCTCAGACTAAAATAAAGGTTAAATTACGCCCCTCCAACAATTTGATTACTAAAAAGTTTGGTGCTTTTTGCAGTGACTTTTCATCAGATGGGTAGTTATTATCCTGACCTGAGATATTGGTGACATTGGTGTGGCTTTCTGTGCTCACCTTCACTCACGTGCTAAGACATGGCAGTATAGTTGACATAGCGTTAGGAAAAAAGTCCTGCACTGTGAGGTAAGTCCATTGCCCACAGAAAAAAATGACATTATGACAACGGGAAAAAATAACCACTAATACCACAATTCACTTTATCACAGTCTGCTCATTCCATCCAACTTCTGTTGCACATCTCTTTCTGAAGTTGGTAAAATTTTCTGTGTTCTTTGCTTCCGCTATGTTGTGTATATATGTGGATTGATTTGGGAGTCCTCCAAATACGAAGTAGGGTAGCTTGTTTAACACTATACTAGGCCAACTATTTAATTTACTTTTTGCCTACTTTTGCCAAATAAATGCTTCTTTCCACTGGTACTTTATAATGAGGAAAAGGAGTCTCCTGTTAGAGACAACAAATCAAGACTCAGAAGAAACCATCATAATTGTCAAAGTAAAAAAGAATAAACATGAGAAACTTGTGTCTTTATGGAAACAAAGCTAATGGAAGAAAGCTTAGGAATAATGAAAAAAAAAAGAAAAAAGCAGTCTCATTATTTTGAAGAAATCATCTCCATTTTGTACTAAAAATATTGCATTAAAAATTATATCTATCTCACTATCTTATCCAATGATCTGCAATAAAAAAATAGCAACATGTACACAATTTTGGAGGAGTGTGCAGTTGTCTGTATGCATCCATTAAGGACAGCAAAGCAGCTAGTAACTTGCTGCTGGGAAACTTGCAAATGCCAGGAGCCAGCAGCCTTCTTACCAATTACCTACTTAAAACAAAACCTTTCCAAAACTGTTTATGGCACATGGCAATTATTTCCTTTGTCTACATGATTGCTAAAAGAGTTTTACATCTGAGTCTTGTATAAAGTCAATTTATCTGCTTAGTTTTAAGTAGTGAGCCAGTCTGTTAGTTTGAGTGCTTTGTGTTAAAGTACGCCTTGACAAGCTTCTGCTCCTGCCGAGGAAATTAACTTCAAGTGAAGATCAGAGTAAATATTTTAAAAATTATTTGAAACCAATTCTGGTAAGATATTTCTTTCCATAGCCCTAAGTAATTTTTCCTCCCACAACATGCGTCTGTTTATATTGCAAATGATCTTTTGCAGGTAGAAGAAACTCACAGCTCTCAAAAATACCTGGTTTTGCCTGCCTTCTTGCTTTGTCCTTGCACACATCTGCCTCCTGCTGCCTTTCCAGTAAGGTTTACTTTCAACCTCTGCCATTCCTGGTTCTCACCTTTTTTTAGACTTGAAAAAGACAGGAATAATTATGTAAGCCATTCACTGATTACTTTTTCTTTCATACTTACATGTCCGATGTTAACAGTTAGCATACATAAATTTCAGTGTTTTGTTACAGACTTTTTGTGAAATCCTAGCAATGGATGTGCCCAGGTCTGATGGACAGACAGACTTTGATGGAGGTGTGTTCTGAAAAGGGGCAACCGTTTATCTCTGCTTACCCCATATCTGGAGCCACTGACCCCTGCAGAGGTGACAGTGCTTGCACCAGCATGGTTGAGAGACATGATTCAATTGTGCATTCCCAAGGAAATGAGGCTCATACAAATGCCCTGCCAGTCCCATTGTTTACTGTCTTGACCAATTTCAACCCATTTTGAATGACAGTTAGAAATCTGTGTTCCCGCAAGTTTCCTGAAAATCAGTGTCTGTGCAAAAGCGAATGCCAAAATAACAGCAGCCATTTGAGAGATAAACTCAGGGTGTGCAGGAGTGGAGATTACTAGATCTGAGCCTGAACAGACAGAGAGAGAAGTTGCTTGTTGCAACAGAGATGCTAACTGGAGATCCTGAGTAAGCAGTAAAAGCAGATAGCAAGAAAACTTGTTGGAGGTCTTGTTGGGTGGCTGTATCCTTCCAGACACGAAGGAGAGTAATAAGAATTAATTCTTTGAGTGAAGAAAAGAACGCAGGATGCATATGCTGTATATTCTGGTTGGGACAAGCCTCCTGGCCAGCCAACTCTCATGGATTTACATTAGCATAACATATGCTGTCTCCAGTCCTGGAAAGGACAGCAAAGGGATCATGGGCTAAACAGGACTACTGTGATAAAAGAGGAGTCAAAGGACAAAACCCCCTTCTTGATTGTTCTTTTAACTGAAAACTTGCATTTTTTGCAAGCACAAATATTCAGATTTCTTTAAATGACATCAATAAATACAAATTAAAATAGCTCTATGGCTAGTGGAACTACCAAAGCCTAGTTTCTTTTCCCTCTCCAGAAGGCCACATTACAGCTTCTGCTGTAGTTAACAGAAGGTTAATAGGAGATAGAGCATAGAATCAATGCAGGGGTTATTACATAGTTTTTAGACTAAAGTATCTATTTTTTAATTCACTTTCTTTAACAAGTTGGATTTCTAAATAAGTACTAAGCTTATGAAAGACTAAATGTTTAATTTATAGAGACAAAAACATTCCTGAAATTAGTGACAAAATAAAATAGATTCACTACCTTTTCACAGAATGAGGACTTAGAGAAAATATTTTTGACTTAATTTGCCATGCTTACAAAGCAACAGTAGTGAAAATTTACTTTTGCATCTCAACTTTAGATTGAGATGCAAAAGTAAAATCATTCTGTCAAAAATGCCAGCGCTCTGAGAACAGGAATCTTTAATGAAACACCTCTCTAGTCATGGGTCTCAAATTGCTGCTGTGTAATTGTAGCAATGGCAATACAGATCAGATTACAAGGAGATATTTTAAATAAATCTTCATGTGTTTGTTATTGCACTGACTGTTAATCAAGTGATCTGTTGGAAAGCAACTGAAGTCAAAATACAAAGATTATCATAGCTGCTTGTGTGTGCAAAATGAAAGACATCAAACTTCTACTTCATGTACGGTAGTAACATACACACTATTAAGGCACATGAGGAATTTATCAATTCAGAGACAATAAGTAGGCTTTAAGATTTTTTTACAGGTGAAAATTAATCTGGAACAAGAGCAGACATGAATTTAAACCTATACTTTGTAATATGGTCATTAGGCCATATATGAGACCATGTTTATGTGACAATTGATTCTGGAATAAGTAGTCCTGATTTGGCACACTAGTTTATATGTATTAGGAATGATTTTATCAGTTTTCATATGTGGCATATTAAAATATCTATTTGCCAACTTTGCTTGATTAGTTCGGATGCTCAGGTCAAGCACCTATGTTTGGTGAAGATCTTTGCTCAGAAAACAGCTCTAAATTTCTGTGAATGGAAGTTGGTGAATACCCAATACTTTTAGAAAACAGGTGGCCAAACTGCATATTTAGGTAATAAAGATTAACTACTGAACCTTCAGTTTAATAAAAAACATTTCATGTCAGAGGTTGAGACAGAAGGTCTGCTTTCCTGAGTGGTTTTCATTTTCCTTAACATAAAGAGCAACAACTCAATATTTTATTCATTCTGTGGTCCAACTTCTGCAGCAACTGGCTCAGGAATTGAATAGACAACTGCCTCCTTTGTTTACTGCCCTAATACTCCACCAAACTACACTAGAATAATAAGCTCATGAGAACAAAGAGGCCAAACTGATGTCACGCATGAGTTTTAGTCCTGTTTATTCTTAGCTCAGAGAGCTTATCTGTGTGGTCTTGAAAATATTTTTTTGTTCTAATAGTAAAATGTAGAGCCCATCAAATAGTACAGGATTATTTCTATAATATGTTAATTTTCAGTCCTTAGGCCAGCTCAGCTTCATGGATGACTGACATTTAATTAGCTGTCAACTTTGTAGTCCCTTTCAGAAAGATGAATCTTAGATTTTTGTCTATTCCATTTTCCGAAAAATTTAAACTGATAGAATACGAATCAAAGTTGTCGATTTTCCCTGCTCCCCTCCAAAAGTCTGTTCTTTCTTTCTTTTTTTTTTTATTTTTTTAGCTGCCCAGAATTTAAGGAGCCAAATGCCTCTTTCTTGGCCATCCGAATCTCTACTGCCCTGGAGTGTTCTTAGACATACACATCAATATGTAGTTGTCTTTTGTGATGAAGCTCTTTTGCATATAAGCAACCCCAGTACTGTCCTCTGGTGTGGATTTTCAAATATTGACAAAATATCTGGAATTCTGAGTGACTGCACTTACTATTCTGCATACATCTTAACATTCATAGGAATGAGATGATACTTCACTCAAATCACTCTGTGATTCCATATAATTGAAACAACAGAAGGTGATGACAGTTCAAACAGATCAGATTAAAGGGGATCTCATGAACACCAATTCGTGTCCACTCAAATTAAGAACATATGGGCAGGTGTGGAAGATTTAATTTCCAGGGCTGACTACATCAAGCCGAACTTTCAAGACCTAAGCTGTTCAGTGCACTAGTTGTGCTGGGATTTCAACTTAGTCCTAGTTGAAATACAACTAATATTTGGACTTGAGAACAAAAAGCCTTATTGCTCAACTTCCTCAAATTGTGTAGGGAGCTTACACTGGCAAGGCCATGCAACCTGCAACCCCCCACTCCCCAACTTATTTCGGTTCCATTACCTTCAGTGCACATAGAAGACAGCCAAGAACTCTACAGATTCTGGTGACCACAATTGAGGAGATCAAGGTGAGTCTCAGACTACTGTAAGAACTAACTTGATTGATAATTCATAGAGACTGGAAAAATATTAGTAAAAAATAATGCATAGTTCAAGGTCTCACAGCAGAAGCATATACTTTTGTACTTTCTGTGACAGAAATTTAATGCTTAGTAAGAATGGGTTCACAGGTTCAGTGAACCCTTAGTAAACACCTTTTCTTAATAAATACCCATGAAGGACAGACTATTGAGGACTTGCCTAATGATAGGTCTCAAATATAACTATGGGAATTCTTTGCTAGCAGTTTCTTTGACATCATCTAGACCTCTTGACTGAAGAACTATGATACTATTTAGTTACCTCTTCAAGTTGTCTGAGACTTACCTTGATCTTCCCTCTTGTGGTCATCAGCATCTATAGAATTTGTCTCTGTCTTCTATGTGCACTGAAGTATACAGAATTAGATCATTTCAGGTTAGTCTGCAATGGAAAATTGCCTGTTGTTGGCAGTTTGTTCTTAAACAATGTTCAATGCTGGAAAATCTTGTTGAACTGCCTCTACCAACACGGATTTTTGAGAACAGAGAGTACATCAAGTAGAGATCAAACCTTTTTAATAATTCTTTGCTTTTAATAATTACTCCAGCTTCTTCATAGTGCTTTCACAAAACACAGCCTTTTAAGAAGCACCTATTGGTGCTTTTAAGAAGTACCTATTTGCCTTCTTTGAAGAAGAAGAATCCTTGCCAGTGAAGTAGGTGAGAAAACTTAATTGTGCAATAAACCACTGCAGTGGAGCATGAGGTCACCTCCAGTCAAATTTGTATGAGCGAAAACTAATTTAAAGCATAGATATGGCTTAATAGCCAAGATGGGACTTGGACTCAAGTGCTTCAGTCACTCTGCAGCTAGTCTGGCAGAGGGAGCACAAACTCCAAAAGGCAGGGTCTGCTCAGTCCGAGGCCACCTGTCCGAGCTGCCTTGCTGTGCAACCGGGCCTGTGAGGCCACGGCTGCCCTCGCAGCCGGGCCCCAGCGCAGGCCAGCTCTGCTCACCCGCAGGCCGGGTCCCAGCGCAGACCAGCTCTGCTCACCCGCAGGCCAGCTCTGCTCACCCGCAGGCCGGGCCCCAGCGCAGGCCAGCTCTGCTCACCCGCAGGCCAGCTCTGCTCGCCCGCAGGCCGGGCCCCAGCGCAGGCCAGCTCTGCTCACCCGCAGGCCAGCTCTGCTCGCCCGCAGGCCGGGCCCCAGCGCAGGCCAGCTCTGCTCACCCGCAGGCCGGGCCCCAGCGCAGGCCATCACTGCAAGCCATGGTCGCCTCCCTCGCGGGCCCGGTGCGGCCTACGGCGGCGCGAGGCCGTGCGGAGCGGCGCCGGGGAGCCGAGGCGACGGGCCGCCGCTGGGTCCCCTCACGGCGCCGGGCGGGGCCGCACCCGCCGCCACGGCCGGCAGAGGCCTGGCCCGCGAGGGCCCGGGGACCGTGCGCGGCTGGGACGCCCTGGGCTCGGCGGGCGTGGCGGCCCCGAGGCGCTCTCCGGCGTGCTGCTTCTCCTCTGAGGGGTAGCACTGTCAACAGACTGCAATGTGTGCACTGTTTCAACAGATGGAAATTACAGCCACAGCTGAGTGTGGGTCAAGGGCCATTAACATGATGAAGCCAGAGAAAAGATGCAGGGTCTTGTCATGCGGGAATACCTCCAGAGGTATTACACTATTTGCCCTTTTTTTTTTTTTTTTTTTTTTAATAGCTGTTTAAAGTTTTTCCTAAACTGCTAAAGTACTAAAGAAAATGAGATTGAATTAAGTATATATCATCTGCTTAATATACTGGGAAAAGCATTGAGGTTATTTCTAACTCTTCACTTCATGAACATACACAATCTTTATGAGATGCATAAAATGCAGCTGTATTTATATCTGCTGATTATGAGTTAATGTAGACATTCAAGACTAGACACTTGGAATGTTTTTGGCTTTTTTTTTTATTTCTCTGTTAATATTAAAACATAAAGATGCAAGAAGCATCGAAGTTATCTTTATTGATTTCTATGATCAAAATGTGATCGGAAACCTGAATTTTTAGAAGCTAAAATTTGGAATGACATACTAAATTTGAGAATACTACCTGTTATAGTCATAAAAATTTCAAACACGATACACCTTTCCCACTAAGGATAATTCTTATGGGCTTTCACAGAAGCACAAATCAGTCATTTTACCACGCTAGGAAGTGATTTAGGTAAGGCTTTGTCATAGAGATCTCTGTAGTGGATAGTAATAAATTTATGCATTTTTAGCTTTCAACAAAGGAAGTTAATATACTCTGGAGGGAGAGAAGGGAAAAGGTACAGGAAAGGCCAAGACTGGAAGTTTTGTGTTATCAACACACGAATGCCCGATTTCTACTATTCCAGTTACATTAAGTAGCTTTTTGTTACTTTTTTTCTTTTTTTTTCTTTTTTTTTTTTTTTGGCCTAAGATATCTCCAAATATATAACAATAAAGGTAGGGTGTTTAGAATTTTCAGTAGTATGGAAAAGGTCCTTTTCATGCAAAGAAATGTTAGTTACTTATGTAAAAAACAGTATAAAATTTCCATACTACATGGCGCAGTCTTTTCAGAAACACTAAAAATATTCAGGTTCATATTCAGATAGGTGCAATAATAATCTCTAGATCCATAGTTCATCTTTCTGTAGTCCTGAAAGAAGCCAGATCTTTATTTGGGTTATGTTGTGACATGCATGGTGATAATATTCTGAGGGTTCTAAGATAGTGCAAATAGATGTGACATGAAACGGATGATGCAGAAAATGTGCTCAGATTAAGAAATAACAGATTAGCAAGAGATTCTGAAGACATGGCTATAAGATAATCACTTTTTATTTTTTAATGGCAGTAGAATTGCACTCAGGAATATGATTTCTGAACTCTCTGGCAAATTGTATTATTATAAAATCCTAGAAAACTATTAGTTTGGGGAATGTGTATTTCTTTATCAACATATACAACTAATCACGGTACAAAACTATTTCTAAGAAGTTTTTTTCTAATATTTGGAAGGTGGAACTTCACAGGATTAGAATCACAAGCTTATGATTTCAGCTCTTAGTTCTGTCTACCTCAATCCTTGTCTATAAAAAGGACATAACCCGTTAGTATTTTTTAAATTTAAGAGTTACTGTTCATGAGGCAATGCATGAATATAACTTTAAGGGCCTTTGTATATTTTACCTTTCAATATAGCTCTCATTTAGAATAGCATTTATGACATTGGTGGGGGGAAATGAAATATACTAATGGGTTGATTCCATTATGATAAGGACATTCTTGGACATTAGAAACATGTCCTCTGTATTTCCTTCAGTTAGTGGCATTGTTGTAAAAGTCATTAACTCAATGGCTGAAGAGAAGTGTCAGTGCATTTGTTCTCCAGCTAAAATTTTTTTTGCATTAATCCTTGCTCTGTTTTACATATTTTCTGGTTTATGGATGCATCACCAAGGTCTTAAAATATAGGAATGTGTTTATAATGTCTTTAGCAACATGGCAAACAGAATAAGGATAAACTAAGAGAAGAGCTAGAAGCTGAAGAATCTGAACTGTGTAAGCAAAGCCAGGTTCAGCCTTGAAATGAGGTTTTGCAGGCATACGAGACCTTAATTAAATAAAACTTGAGCAGCATGTGCCTCTTAAAAAAAAAAAAGAAAAAGCCAGAAACCCAACCACCCAAACAACTAAAGAATCTTTGTTCTGTCACAGTATTAGTGTTCTGCATTATTCTGTTTTAATATATAAAAATCATCTAGACAATATGCATACATTTGATGTAGCCTTAAAGGTAGTCAACTGGATGGTGTTTTATGGATAACACTATTAAAAGAACACTAAAGGCAACATCATTAATAGCCTAAGTGCAACTTGAAAATGTATATACTTACAAAATAATTTGCCATAGGTCTTTTTGGTGCACACAGCACTATATATGCAGTAGTAATATGCTGTATTTTAAATAAAGTTCATGGGCAATTAACTAAGGCTGTGCTGAAATTTTTGCAAGAGTTCTTAATCCTTGTGACCTGGCCAGGTTCCAAGTTGGCTAATCACATAAAATTACTTCCTGCTTAAATATAGTTTGATAAGAGATGCCATCACTTCCTGTCCTAAACTATTGTGTAGTCTTGTCTGCTATGTAACAGCTGTTGTGTTCCACCCTGAAAGAGCTTCTTTTCACCTGTGGGTGCAATTACTACAGATCTACACTAAATTTTGAGGTAGACCTTTTTGCATCTTTGTGGTTAAAGAAGCAACAGGGGAAAAAAGCCCCACACTACATCCTTTGATCAAACTAACTGCAGTTTTGGTCCAGAAGAAGAGACCTTTGTAGGTATAAGAAAAATTAACCAAGTTGTTATGTAAGGTATTTTGTAGACTTACATAAGGAAGGGAAAAAGCCAAATATGCCTTTTTTTTTTTTTGAAAGAAGATAGAAATTAACTGAATTTGCAAGTTAGTATTTCCTTGCTTTAGTTCTTCTAAAGCACCTAGTGAAAAAAATTATACAAAAGTAATCCCTGATTCTTTTGTTTTTATGTATGTCTTTTAAACACTTTAATTTGCAAAGATTTTGATAGAACAATGTGAACTGTCATGGTAATCAAAGATTTTCAATACCTTATTTGCTAACATTGCTGTTGGTGAGGCTGGTGCTTTTCTAGCCAAACAGAAAAACCTAAGTCTTTTCTAATGTGGAGGTAATTTATTGCCTGACTGTAACATTTAAAATGACCTTGTTTTTAATTCATTCCAAGGGTAAATATAACATCCTGGATATATGTCCCAAACAACTTGCAGTTGAAAGCACCCTTGTACTTAAAATCCAACATTGGTTCTGAGTACAAGTTAGAGCCAGATATTTTGACTGTAAAATTTGACAGGAATATCGGTACAGAAGGGACCTAGTGAAGAACGTTCTTTTACCTCTCTACTTCCAGAGGGTTAATATTTTAATTGTTTCAATTGAACTGGCATTTCTCACTTTCAGAGATTTAATTGGTTAATAAAAATACTATTTTTGATTGTGGACATGAAAGAGATGCTGGAGGAGCTATGGAAGGCAAGGTTGGGGTATGAGAGACTGCTGAAATGGGATTGGAAGAACAGATCACAGATTTCTCTATCTTTTAAGATGAGCAGAAGTATCTTTTAAGAATTTATGAGTGATGGGAAATAACACATAGCTGCTTTCACCTCTCTCCCAGTGAGATGTGTTGTAAGAAGAGTGCACTTCCTATGCAGTGTATTTGGTAAGTTGTCTGTAACACAGGCTGATGCAGAAACTCCTTAAGGAAGATTTCTAGGCTTTTATAGAATGTGTGAAGTCTAGATTCTTGCAGTCTAGATTATTTTCCATCCTTCAGAAGTTCTTATTTTGGTACTTCAAATCTGTGTTTTCAGCACACCAGTTATGACTGCTCTGTGGAATAATTTATTTCAGCTCCTCTGCAAAACTTCAAAACAAAATTTCCCTACATACTGATTTTCAACAATTACACAGCATTTCTTAATGAAAGCAGCTTAGTGGAGAACATATTGATCCAGTTGCAAAACTATTAAATTAGCTTTATACTTTTTATAAACTTGTTTATGTTTTTAAAGATTCCTTGGCCTTTTGTACTTCGACCCTCATTCATTGCAGTGAAGTATATATTCATTTGACCACTCTAGGACAGCATAATAAAACCATGTGTATAAGAGCATAAAGCCAGGGGTACTTAGACATGCTAAATTGTTTAAATAGCTGTCAGAACGTGGTAGCATAACCTCTGCAAATGCTTACAAGTGTCTGTGATGACAATAAACCTCCTAAACACAGAGCAAATTCAGCAAAAGGGCTCTGCAGTACTTTTGAATGCAATGTTTTAAAAACAGATTGCACATCACAATTGAACGATATAATCAGGTTTTTATGAAAATCAACTGTTAAATCTCTTTATTAATAGTATTCATTAAATGCTAACTATTTCAACCCTTCCTTGGGGATGGACTAGCCCTACTAGCCTTTTAAAAATATTGTTATTTTTGATTGATGGTAACTTTCTGATGGTCCTTACGGTGTGGCCAATCAGTTTTAATATATTTTATGATAGTAAGATGCCCGCTTCACAAACAGTGCGCAGGACACCTGTTAACAGAATTATAGTGTAGTTTCTAGTCCTTAGTGAATACTGCATTGCCCTTTAGAACACTTTTAAAGACTTGTTGTTTGTTTAGGTGTATAAGAAGGTCTGTCTAGAACAGATCCTGTTACAAGATCAGACTTTGGAAATGTTGTGCGAGTTTTACCTTTAGTGTAGCCTCACAAACATCTGGATTGCTACAAATGAAGGGCAGTAAACCTGTGCTGCTAGCCTGTGCATAGAGGTGCAGAAGAGAGAAACCTTTTGAACTGTCTGTGCCTCTGGAGAGATCATTACAGTGAAATCTACCTCTGTGGTCCCACAGGAATTTTGGATTTGACCTTCCAGACATTTATGCATGGTATGTAAATGGCCCTTGTGACATCAGTGTACTTATTCAAATGTGAGGTTACATGTCTGTAAATACGGTGCTTATGTTATTCTTTTCTCTCTCGATTCAGCAGTTAAGATCATGAATGCATTGATGCATGCAGCTAATTAAAAAATATAATGATAGGGTCGAAAAGCATAGCAGAAAATACTAAGGGAACTACAAAACTCTGGCATGGTGTATTTTTTTAATGGTATTTACACTGGAAGCCTGAAAATGCAAAGGCTAACTGTATTTGTAATTAATTCATCATGAAAAGGAAGGAAAAGAAAAAAGAATCTTGTTTTTGTAGTATATGTGCTGCAGTTTGAATTTGCATTTTTTTAAAATTGAGAATTCCATCTTTCATACTGCCTGAGGGAGAACAGCCAAATTTGAAAGCTAGGGACCTTTCTGATGTAATAGTTAATCACTTTAAATGCATCAGTAATGTCCACTAACAACAGCTTCTGTTGAACAAGCATATTAAAACAAAGGAATTATAATATGTTTTTAAAACATTAGTACTTTTTGCAATATTAAAACTGATTTGTTTGTGACTAGTGGAAAAACTGTAACGGTTTTTGAACATATTTTGGTGTAGACTATAAAATATTATATAGCTGCCTAAGACTACATTAAATAGTTGACCAAAAACCAAATAATTATTCAGCACAATGAGAAAGATATTTTTCATATTTTGATGACAAATATAACCCAGTGGTGTAAATTTGGATAGTTGACTGAACTTTGTGAAGAGAAATATATGTTGGGACCTGTCGTTCTGTGCTCACAGATGAAATTCTGTCCTGCTGAGCATTACAGAAAATAAAGATTACATAACATTGTCCAAACATACACACATTTCTATTTGTCACAAGATACTATAATTCCTCTTAGTAACAACAAAAAAATATATTTACAATGGTTATTTAGAGAGATTGTAATAATACAATTTCTATTGTTACTAGAATTTCTTTTAAATGTTACGAGCAGCAATATTAAATATGCACCAAACATCCAGTAAATTTGATAGTGAATTATCTAAATCCATTGTTTGTTTCCCCTTACAAAACTCTGTTATCTCATGACTGACAGTGCTGTTGTATTGCAAAATGTGTGAGCTTTTGATGGATAACATTCTGAGCAAAGCAGCTGTTTATTGAATCTGTACTAGTTCTTACCTCACACTGTTTTTTAGACCATTATTAGTAAGTTTTGAGGTTAGAGAGGTACTGACCCAATCAAACATGTACAGAGCTCAGCCTCTGAGTTAATTAAATGTGGGTTAATAGTATATTATAAGGAAATCATTGTCCTTATTACAGTTATTAGGTAGTTAGTCAAATTATAGCTTCAAAGGAATGCAGAGCATGGAGAATTTGGGAATAAATTATGCATTTGAACCTTAGGCCAGCTTTTACTGTTGAGAGAGTTTGCTGCTAAAAGAAATTGTGTGTCATTGAAATTAAATGCCTTTCTGGGGATGGAAGCTTCCATTTTTTAATGAAATTACTGAGTGTGGTGTAGTGAAATGATTAAAATCTGTATTCCGGGAATGTGGTGGACAAAAAAAAAAAAAAAAAATCAATAAATGCTAGGAAACCTTTGCTGCCGGATGTGAATCCTTGGAATGAAATAGCCTGGTACAAAAATAATAATTAAAAACATATCAGCACATTAATGTTTTTAGCATGAGTCTCACGAGACATCATCTTCACTAATTTTTAGCATAAATTTTACTGTGTAATGAGAAGCTTTTTTTTCCTCATATCCGTGTTAGGCAGTGTTTTTGCCCTTCCCCCAATGCTCCTGCACTGCAATCATTGTGCTTGCACTTATTATGTTACAAATGACCGAGGTAAGGCTGACATTCTCGTTGCATGCAAAAAGAGCTAGTCTGCCAGGCTTTTTTTTTCCCCTAATGAAGCAGCTTTGTGAAATCTCCCCATGTGTTAATACTAATGAAGATCCTCCAGCACAATTAAAATCGCAGCCAGTGGCTAAAGAGGAAACAGAAGACAATGGCATCTTTCTACATGTGCACATTTCTTTATGCATAGATCGACTTTATTTAGAAATATTCTTGATTTTTAAAATGCTTATATGTAGTATTTAATAAAGTTAACAAGGTGTACATATTCTTGAATTCTGCAAGTATGTTTTTACCAACTCATACTGAAATCAGTTAGATTTTCTTCATTGTACTGTGGTTTAACTTGATGGTGTTACAGTTGTGGTTTGTAGGGAGCAGTCCTTGGGCTCTAGCAGTGTACTTTAACCCTGCTTGAGTTTGAGACTATGCCAAAGAAGGGGGAAAAAAAAGGAGGAGGATACCATGTGTGTAGTGTGAAGGGTTGGTGTAGGGAAGCATAGTTTTTAATTTTCTACAACCTCTGTGGGTTGTTTCAGGCAAGGCGAAAAGATTTGTATTAAAAAAATGTATTTTTAATTTTAATTCTTGTGTCAATACCTGGTGATTGTTAATACTTCCCCTTGATTTTAATTTTATTCTGCCACCCTTGTTGCTTCCTTTGCTTGAATTTATCGAGTACTTCAAGAACTCAAAAGTTGAACGTTGCTTTTTTAAAATGTCTCCTCTTTTAGAAGTGGATCACCTTATTTTTTAGTTTCGTAGACGTCAGTTGTTTATACCCCAGATTCTATTGTTGCTTTACTAATTTTTTTAACCTGAACTTAATCTGTAGGTTCTTAAGGTGGGCAACTTTGTTTCTCCCCCGACCGATAAAGTCATCATTAATGACCCGCGGCGGACTGGAACTTTCGGTCGCAGTGTGAAGAACGCGGGCTGTTCAGAACTTTGGGCAGCCCGAGGGCGGGCGCGGGTCCCGCGGCGAGATCCGCGCTCCCGCCGGCCGCCCCCGGCCCGGCCGCGCCGCCAGCCCCGCGGCAGCGCCGGCGGTGACGTCACCGGGGCGCGGGGTCCGCGACCCCCTCCAGGGTCCCGCCGGCTGGGGGCGGCCGCCGTGCGCGCCGCCGCCCGCGCGCGCCCCCGCCCGGCTCCGGGGAGCGCCGGGAAGGGCCGGCCCGGCGCGCGCCGCCCGCACAGCGCAGCGGAGAGAGCGGGAGAGCGGGAGCCGCGCGACCCGCGCACCGAGCGGCGGAGCTTCTCCCAGGTGAGCGGCTGGAGTGGCACGGTGTTCTGCCGCGCCGGGGTTCCCGAAGCCGAGTAGCGCCCGCCTCGCCGGCCGCATCCCCGCCGGCGCGTATCGCCCCTTTGTTGTGTGGGCCGAGCGCGAGTCCCGCTGCGGGGCCCTGCCCGGGCAGGGCTGCGGGCGGGAGGCGGAGTGGCTGCGTGGAGGTGAGTCCCGGGGAAGGGCCGGGGCCGGGGTGTCTGCAGACGGGACGGCCGTGTTCCGAGCGATTTTAAACTTTGCTCGTGGCCGCACGCCCGTGCCTTGGCCGGGCGGTGCCGGTCACGTCTCTGCCGACGGACGCCCGCAGCCTCCGGGGCGGCGCGGCGGCTGCTAGCGGCCACCGGGAGGCTCTTTTGTGTGGCGCTGTGTGGTACGCTCCGCGCCCGGCGGCCCTCCCGCCCCGTTCCTCTCTTGGCGGCGGGCGCTGCCCCGCTCCCCTCGGTCGGGGCTGTCAGGGCGGGCGCGAGGCGGGGCCGCGCGGAGCGGCCGCGGGGCAGCGGCCGGAGCGGGCCATGCCCCTCCGCGGGCGACCCTCGGCCCCGCGCAGCCCCCGCTCCCGCGCGCGGTGAGTAGGCGCTCCCTCCCTGCCTCCCTCCCTTCCGCGGGGCGCGGCGCGGGCCGGGAGCGGGCGCCGCTCCGCACACCCGGCTCACTGCGGGCCCCTCTGTCCGCTGCTTTGTGCGTGTCCCGTCCTTGTAAAGAGAAACAAGCAGCTGCAGCGCTGGGCCGAGTTGTTGAAATTTATCCCTTTGTGTATATTACAATATCCTCCATTTTTCTGCCCTCTAAACAACAAGCCTTTCGCCATCTTGGGCAAATTTTTATTCCAAAGTCTGACCGTCTCTTTTAGGAGGGAATGAATAGAAAACCTGAAAGCACTTCTGGATAAGCATTAAAGTTTAGGGAATGTTACAGGGACAGATAGTGACGTCATGTAAAGTTTAAGGGGATTTTCGTCCAAAGACTCTGTGCTTTCCCCTGGAATCCCTGATCTAACGTGTTGTAAACCGCACTTTAAAGAGAAAGGTTCCTAGTTGAGCGCGCACGTACGGGGGACACTGAGAATACGCTTCTTTATCTGGTGTCTGGTTTCATATCAGAAAAACAATCGTGCCACCCCCCCCCCCCACCCCTTTTTTTTTTTCCCCCTGCCCTGGCCTTAGTATTTAATGTGCAATGCTTAACTGTTGGGTTATTTAAAAAAACATTCTGAAGTTACTGTGTTAAACAACAAATTATCTGGATATCTGCATTGGTTTTGTTTATGGAAAGTATGAATCTGATGTGAAGTTTACATTAAACACTTGCTACAGAATCTTCCCTGAGAAATAAATAGAGTCTTCTTGGCATGAGGAACATGGCTAAACAGACCTCCATTTTTAAGTTACAGACTTGGAGGTATGTTTGGAAGCAATGAACTTATTAAGGTATATTATGAAAAGGTTCCATCTGGAAAGTACCTATAAATATTACATGTAGTTTGGGTCATGTTCCAGGTACTGTATAATGTGTGTGGCTCAATGTAGTAACTATACTAAACTCACTGAAAGAACCAACCCTACAACAACTCCTTACCCAAAACCTGACAACAAATCTCTTTTCCTCTGACTACAAGTTTTGCATCAGCTGTTGTGAAAGGGAGAACAATAAGAGGTATTGTTCAACATGTTAATTTGGTTCTCAATTGCCCTTTTTTTAATCTCATGAAAGTTTTTCTGGTCACATGACCTAGCGAAATATGTAATTGGTAAGGAGTAATTGTTGTAGCTAAAATTTTGTTTTTCCATTCTTTTTTCTATGCTTGTTTGACTTGCTCCATATTTAAAGTCACACTATGGAGAACATGAAACTACTTGTGTTTAATTCACATTTTCTTAGTCTACAGGATTGGGGAAAATATTGACAACAGTTAACATACAAAGTAATAGGAATAGCTGTTTGTACGTCAAGACTTTCTTTCTATCCAAGTCAGTATTGAATGCTGTACTTAAAGTAGCCGTAAGGTTATGTTAGAACAAATGTCAGATGCTTTATTTTTCTTTCCTAAAAGCATCAGAAAGTGTGGTTGGATTTGCTATTTCCTGTATGTGTGAATGCTGAGTAAATGAAAACGTTTAAACAGTTGAACGCATGTACAGCAGGTGATTCTAGATTATAAATGTAGTGAAGGTCTAGAAGATTGGATTTGTTATATAAATGGTGAGCAACAGAGGAGTAGTTTCTGAAAATGGCAGTGTAGCTTTGACATCTCATAATAAACCACATACAATTTTTTGTCAAAATGCTGCAAAATCAGTACACTGCATAATGTTAAGAAAATGGTAGCCAAGGTAATTTTTGTAAAGTATATGCAGAGGAAGGAATAGGAATTGTTAAGCAATCTTCAGTGTTCAAGAAATTCTGTGTTCACTTCAGGCAGGTGTGATGCTGGTTTAATCATAGGTTGTACCAATTCCTGTAAGCGAGGGGAGTATTCATATCAGGTTGTGATGAAGTTGTTCATAAACAGAACTCTCTAGAAAGTAAAAAGAATTCTTTAGAGGATCAGGTATTGTTTCCTTTTCATTCCTAATCCAGAGTCTGTTCTGGATGGCACAGTATAAGGTTTTGTGACTATTCTGTATTGAAAATCAATTGGAATTGTGATACCGTGTTCTACTTCCAGCCAGGACAGGGTTCATTTTTGCAGCAGCCAGGAGGGGCATGGCCAGGACCCGGTAGTTGTGACTGCCTTACCTCTGTTTGTTGCGGGTGGGAAGGGCATGCAAGGCACTCTATTCCTTTTGGGGAGAGAAGGGCTCTCTTCCAAGTGAAGCTAGGATATGGTTGTTTTCCATGTGAATCTTTGGACGCTTTTTTGTAGTCTCTGTCATTGGTATTGTTGCTATTACTATTCGTTTTCTTATCTCATTGCTGTTTCCGGTAAATTGTTCTTATCTCAATCCACGACCTTTACCTTTTGTGCCTCCAGTTTTCCTCTCCATACTGAAGAAGGGGAGGGAGTGAATGAGCAGCACATGGTTTCAGTGGGAGCACTGAAATGGAGAATACCAGTCCTAAACCATGACATACTGGTATTTCTCATCCAAATTATTTTCTCAAACTAAATTCCACTGTGCTGGGTTCCTTACAGGTCTGTGTTCCCACAAAAAGATAATTGTTTTTAAGATTCTTGTAGGTTGTCAATGCCATTGTAAAATTTTTTGAGTGGTGTGAGAGGGGGAAAAACACTGAATACGTACTTCATACCTTTTGGTGAAAAAGTCTTGATTTTCTTGAACATGTAATAAAATGTTTTGCATTTTCAAAAGGTAAACTAACAGTATCTATATATCATGGAGGGAAAGAGCATTGGTTGACTGCTGTAGTATATTTGTTTAATCTTTATGTTGACCTTATGTTAAGAAGAAAGTTCTACGAGATTTTTTGGTCTTTTTTGGGCAACACTTAAAATGCAAATAAGAAGGTAATAGAAGCCTTTCCTTATAGGTCCCGTTGCCCTTTTTAATGTTTTCTTTGTTTGCGCGTTTATTGTAGAACTGCATTGTAAAGGAGCAGATGTTTTGCAAAACATCCTGATGTGTTGCTTTTTTCTTATGGGAGTGCATAACTGTTCCTTCTGATGCATCGATTTGACAGCTGGTTGATTTCATGAAACTGCTAAGAAGCCATTAGTGGTGTCATTGAATTCAAGTAGTACAGTCCCTCCCAGCTTGAACTGCAATTGTTAAGGTCTTTGTTGCTAATTTCTGTTCCTGTGCAAGACTTGGAATATCAGAGTTGCAAATAAAATGAAGCTTGTGCACCCGGTCTCATATCCCAGAATGAGGGGAAGGAATACCTCACTGCTGTTAGTTCTCTAATTTTCTTATAATGGCATATTTGGGAATAGGAGATCTTGACTCTTGGGAGGTATAACCAACAATGCAGTTTCTTACACCCTTACTCCCCCCTCTCCCTCTGGCACATGAAGGGTTTCACTGTGTGAACTTTGTGTGTTCAAATCCCTTTGCTGTGATCCGTCTCTGAGACACTAATGTATAGGTATCTTTAAATAAAACTTAAAAGTGTAAATAATGGTGGAATGGGGGTTTGTTTGATTTTTAATTTTTATTTTTATTTTTTTTTAATAAACAGACTCTTCCAGTAGAATACTAAGTAGTAGAATACTAATGTTTTCATCGTGTAGAGAATTTGGCCCCAGGAAGATTCCTATAGTCTATCAGTTTTCTCCCAAGTGTGGATCAACTTCTGAGTTAATACTGTAGTTTTATTACAGTACATTTAGTGAATTATGTCATACTACATTATAAACTAGTTCGTGATTGTTAATTGCCACCACAAGGAACCCTGAAACAGTTGTCAAGGTTAGCAGTGATTTTTGTGGTTGTTTGATAGTTTACAACATTCTGAATGTAGACAAAATGTAGTAGGTATATGTTGGATAACATATTTTATAGAAATGGGAAGTTTTGTATTGAAGAACATTATGCATTATTCGGAATCTAGGTACAGATGATCTTCCCTGCTGCACCACAGAAGGAAATGAAACATCCTTTTTTAAAAGGACATCTATGCTTTTAAAGATTTTTTTTTTTGTTATGCTACTGCATTTTTACATTAAAACCATTTTTACTGTAAATAGCAACAAACCAACAAGGAATCACCAGAAGATTTGTGTGAGGAAAACAGTAGGTTCTCATTAGTTTTTTGGTTTGTCTTTCTTAGGGCTTTGTGAAGGCAAGACAGTATTATTTTCACTGTTACAGAGATAAGGACTCTTGAAGGGTTTAGTCTTTTACCAACATCACAAGGAGTTGGTGGTAGAGGATGAAGAAAGAGCTGTCTTCACTGACTTTAATGTGTGGTGTGCTGGGTAGTTGTTTCCTTGAAAACGGAAACGCGTGGTTTGTTAGCCCAGAGTAATTGCTATGGGTAGGTAAGCAGAATGCAGCACGTAGTCATTAAACAAAACTGGGACCATGTATTTATTCAGCCTCTGCAGAAGGGCCAGGCAAGATGCAGTATTTTGCCATTATTTTGTTTCTTAATCGTAAAATTTTAAGGGGAAAACAGCTATGTGGGACATATAATCGAGTTAGCATAGAGTTTCACCTATTAGCTGTGTTAAGTTCTTATCCAAGTTCTTTAGTGTTTAAGTTTTTTACTGTCCTAAATTTGCCGTTATCTAGTGCCCAGGACTCGAGCCATTCCTTTAAAAGAAGAAAACAAGTAGACTTTGTTTAAGTCCAGTACCAAAATTCTGCTCAGATTTAAATGGAAATAAAAAATGTGCATTGTAATTTTATGGTATAAAATAGATTTTTGTTTCTTTTTGGGAAGGAGAAGTTGTGGTTTGTTTTGTGATGTTAGCATTTCATGAGACACCAGGTCTTGAGACATCAGAAAGAAACTCTTGGAGTGTGAGGAGGTCTTAATGGCTATTTCACTTTTTTTAATGTAGCAGTAAGGAAGAAAGGATACAAGGGTTTCCCCAACTTAGTTTAACAGAATTAATTTATGTATTTAACACAATTCCTAATACCTGTTATTTCTCTTTTTATAGAATATCTTTGAGATCATTGGAAAAAAGACCAATATCAAAACTAGTGTGCATTTAAAAACCTTGCTTAGGGACAGATGATCTTTCAAACATAGTCTCTGAAACTTAGGAAAAAATGTGCTGGGCTTGTCGGTGTCTCTATGATGCCTGTTGCCTTTAATGTGAATTCTCTCCTTTTACCTTGCTACCCAAGCCCTTCAGGGCCTCTTGAACGCCTTGTTTTCTGTGTGTAAAGGAAATAAGACTCCTTTCACTTGATGTAGGTCAGGCATTGTAAAGAGCTGAATGGGTTAAGCTTTGGTAGTTTGCAAAAAGAGATTGCAGAGATTTTTCTAGCTGCTGAGGGAGGAATCAATTCAAACTACTAAAAATGTAAAGAAAAAACTACCTGAAAAATTGTTCTACTTGATGGACTCTTTACATTAGTAATTAGTGGGACTGCTAAATTTAAGTATTTGTCACTGGTAATGTTTACATTGTAAAGCCTTGGGAAAGATGGTAGGCTTAAAAATTATACAGTGACTGTCTGATAATGCTGTTGTCTTTTTGGATCCTCACACAGAACTTAGTTCTACTCTGGAATTGTTGGAAAGGATAATGAACATTTTTCATTTTTTGAGTAATGATGAACCCTACCAGTATATTCTTATTCCTGTAAATTACAGGAAGTATGAGGTAGATTTTCTTTAGAATATTTAAACAGTAATTTAAAGGCACAAAATAATCTGCCTAGCTGTTCTTGAACCTGAGCCTTGAGTCTTTTGGATTAAAAGCTAAAACCTTGAAGTCTTCCTGAGAGTATTTTTTCCTTCACTGAGTACATAGATGATGTTTTTGGATTGTGACCCTATTTATTAATCAATTTGTGTTAGTGTGTTAATGTTTTTCTAATGCTGAAAGATTATTTCATAAACAATGCAGTGCATTTTACCAGTTATCTATTTGAGAAGAGTGGTACGTAGTATCCAAGTATAATCAGCAAAATAATTCCACAATCCCCTCCTCAGCCCTCAGTCTTTCTACAGCAGGAAGCCAGTTGGACAGAAATGATTGCAGTGGTCCATTGGTGCACAGGGACATAATTGTGTGGATTTTGCCCCATTTTTTGTTCTTGCACTTTTCCACAAGCATGCACTCATTAATCAAAGACACTGTACTGCTGAGGGCAGAGAGGTTCATCAAATTGGCAGCTACTTTGGTGTAAAGAACAGTGTGCTGAAGCTCTTAACGTGCTATGACATAAATAAATCTTACATCTTTGTATGCAAACCCTGGAGGTTAATACTGTATAATTCAGTGTCCTGTCTTTGTTTTTATGATGGATGTTTTTTAGTGTTTGAAGCTTGATGCAAGCCTTCAAACAGGTCAGGGCAGACAAGCTGATTGGCTGAAGCGAAAACTTGGCAAATGGGCTTGTGTGTCTGCTGTGGAGGTTTTTTTTGGCTTGGAGATCATTGTTGTATTGCCTGTGCTGTTGTAGGGGAGTTCTAAAGATTGACAACCCTTGCTGTGCTAATGGACTTAGTAATGAAATGCAAACAGTTTGGTCCTATTTGTTCCAAAGTTACTGCTGTTTGTATGTAGCCTTAACAGAACTAACATGTGGAAGAAGCAAAAAACTATTAGGATTTCCCTGTAAAAACGGTGCTGGGATTTGGCTTTAACATGAATTGATTGCATATTCATAATTTAAGAACAGCTGGTTACAGCAAGTGCATAGTCGTTTGCAAGCTATTATAAACCATTCTACTCACACATGGCGACTGTACTTGAGCTTTCTTTTTTATTGATCTACCTGCATTTGAAATCTGGTCGCTGCAGCCACAGAGGCCCTTCATTTTAGCTGTGCTTGCATCATAGAACAACCTCTGTATTAAATATTTATTTTTAACTAAATGCAGAATAAAATGTTAAACTCTGTGCTTTGAAGAAACAAGGTGTAAGGGTGAGCAGTGACATACATCTTAAACATGAAATCTTGTTATGTAAATACTAAAAAAGTGACATCAGCCAAGCTTTGTAGTAGTTTTGTAACATTTGTTGTTCTGAATAAGCAATCCTTGTTAGATTTACTCAGTGTTACCTTGCTAACACTGTAGTTGCAGATTTTTTTTTTCATGCATTGTGTGCCCAATGGTTTTGGGGGAAAGCCAGGAAGTATAAAATGTAATTGTATTACACAAATGAAGGTATAGTAAAGTAGAAGTAAGCAGTTCTGTGGAGTATCCCATGATTGAGTATCCCATGGAGAAAATAATGGATGCATTAGGAATGACTGCGCTCTTATAAAGGTATGCTTATCTATTATTACGATGTGAAAAGTACTTACTTAGAAATATTAGTTATTAATATATATAAGCCTGATGTAAAGTTGATCTCCCTGCATTCAGTTTTGCTTTTCAGTTGAACATCAAGCTTATGCAGAATAGTTTGATAACTTTTCCTTATTTTTGTTTGTCCTAGTTACTGGAACTTTTATAAGGAGTAATATAATTTTGACAATAAAAGTCAGTTTTCATAACATCCTTAGTTCATGTGGGAATAAAAGGGAGCCCAGAATTCCTGCTCTCCATACATCTTTTGATCCAGTACATTGTGAGTTGTTAATTTGTTACTAATTTATAAGCTGGCATGTAAATAGAAAGTATTGCTGAGGAAAGTTGTAAATAAATTCTTATTTCATATGTATGGATCCAGGAAAATGGGAAGTCATTAAGAGAGGTTTCTTACTGTGTCAGTCAGCAAGACAAAAATATCAAACATACGTGCCTGAAAGAGTCTAGTTTTTCAAGCTGTATCAGTTGATGTAATAAAAGATGTTATCGCTCCTTACAGCTCTGGTCTTGTCTGAGTAGTTACGGCAATTGAAAAAAGGATAAACCGTGGGAAATGCAAACCAGTATTTTTCCGTCTCATCTCCAATCATTCTTCTTTCTTGGAGTTACCCTTAGCACCTCACTGCTTCTTTTCAATGTTGAAGAAAGAGCTAGATCAGAAGTAAATGAGACTACAACTGTGTGGTTTAGGAGAGAAGTGGGGTGGAAGGGTGCTCAATAGGTCCCTGGGGGACCAACCTCTACAACAGTTGTATTGCCAGAAGCAGTTTCTTCATAGCACGATTGTAGGAGCTTTCAGAGCAGCAAGGAGGATTCCTGTTTGGGTTTTTGGGTGGTTTTAGTTACCGAGTCTAATATTAGAAACAATAGATGCTCCCATTTTGGCTCTTTCAGTGAAATTACCTTACACATGAGTCTAAAGAAGTAAATTGTTAAGGGTTTATAGGGAAAGCCATGTGAAGAATGTCTGAGGTCTCTTGGTTTGTTCTGTTTGGGGAAAACGAGACTGAGGTCAGACCTCATTGGGGTCTACAGCTTCCTCATGAGGGGAAGTGAAGGGGCAGCTCTGATTTCTGCTCTCTATGATCAGGGACACGACCTGAGGGAACAGCTGTAGCTGTGTCAGGGATGGGTTTAGGTCGGATATCAGGAAAAGGTTCTGTTCTCAGAGGCTTGTTGGGCACTGGACGGGCTCTCTCCAGGGAATGGTCACAGCCCCAAGGCTGCCGGAGCTCCAGGAGTGTTTGGACAGTGCTCTCAGGGACAGGGTGGGATTGTTGGGGTATCCTGGGCAGGGTCGGGGTTGAATTCAGTGATCTTTGTGGGTCTCCATTGCAGGATATTCTGATACTAGGTGATTACACACCTACCCTCCTCTTAGTAATCGCTGACACTTGGTTAACAGCAGACAGTGATTAAATTTTTTTCACTGTGTTGTCAACAGAGACCATGTTAAAATGCTACTGTCCCAAAGGAAGTGTGAGAAATGGGAAGCAAGTTGAGATCCCAAGTCTTGACTAAAGGGAGTGAAATACTGTGGATTATTGAAAAAAAATCACAGAGATACATTCCAAGAATTATTATCTTTCTGCCGGCTTAGTAGAGAGTGCACTTGGATTTAGTCTTACCTTAAATATAACAGAGGATTTAGAGGATAGGGTTTTAGAATAGGTGTATATTTGAACACAAAATGGGTACGCCCAATTTGGATGACATACTGAAGTGCCTCTGTTTGGTGTTTTTCATGTCTTTTTTGTTTGTTTTAACTTGCCAACTACTTGCCGAATAAAAAAATATCCAAAGGGTTTTTATAATTATATACTTGCCACTTAATGCATGTAAGAGTGTTTGGAGCAGTAAATTTCAGAAAAGAGAAAAAATGCATATGGAAAGAATATAGTACTAAAATGACAACAGACTTAGTAAGGGTCCTTTATTGTTCAGCCTTTAATTGTGGTATTAGCACTATTTTTTTCTGCAGTTCTCTTTTTTCTTTTCTAGAAGTGCTTTTCAGGCCTGATTTTCCCACTTTAAGGCTTAGAAGGTATAGCAAGTTGTCTCATGGAACCAAATGTATTTTTGAGCAAGAATGGGAAGTACTGGGTCCATGGTAGAGCCTTATCCAGAGGCTTAGTTTTGAGCTAATTTTTTTATGATTTGCAAAAAGTAGTGTGTTCATTATACAAAGAAAGGGCATGCGGGGAAGGGAGGAACTCACTCTCACTTTAGGTTAAAACTAATGTTAAGTGCACCAGTAAATGCAGTCAATTATGAAATGTTCTTTTTTTGCCTGGTATTGGGAACTGAAAGGAACAGATTATGCTATGTAATTTTCTTTTTATTTATATGCGAGAAAGATACAGAGCAGCTTGGAATACTTGCCTGTTTTTTGGGAGATGTGTTTCTGTGTCAACCTGTTTCTGGTTATGATTGAGGTAAATCTATAATCTTTTGACTCTTGCCGATGCCAGTAAATTTTCAGTGTTAGCAGTTAAGATATTATAGATATACAGCATATTGGAAACTTTATTGTGTTGATATAAGTAGTTTATACAGAGCAGTGTTGAAATGTTGCCTGCAGTCTTTTTGCGGTCATGGAAATGAATTATGTGTTCTGAGAGATCTGTGAATAGTGTAAAGACTTGATGTTAAAACAAGCGTGGGCAATCCCTTTAAAAGGATTTCTTGGCCTCTAAATGCTTAATTTTTATAATTCTGGTATTTTTTATACCTTGCAATGTGTTTAAAATAAATAGCTAAGCAATTGTCTTAAGCAATAGTCTGTGTTATATGTTCTGGGAGGCATTGGAAATGCGTGTGAGTGGGGTCTTTTTGTAAAGCTGAGTTACTTTTTTTGCTTCGTGTATCTCTTTCCATTCAAGTACCTGTGGTCAACACCTAAAGTTTTAGGACCATGCTGCTTCATGCTCTCCTGTTTGCCCATGTGCCTGTCCATTCCATGCCATAACTTTTGTTTGTCATTTCTTTTCAGACATAATTGAAAGTAGGCTAGATATTCAACAGTAAAGTTCTACAGTTTTCTGAAAAATCAATCACTATGTTGAAAAGATGGACAGATTAGACCTGCCAGCTGAGGAAGTGGTAGGGCCAGTATTAATGTACTTCACCAATGCCCCGAGCAGTTGTCTGATTCCTCAGTGTGTGCCCACTGTCCAACAAGTATATGTGCTGTCAGCACTGTCCTTGCCCACTGAGGTGTTGAAGTGGACTTGTATTTCCTCATGCAGTTTGGTTTATGGCAGTAGGAAAATGCAGAGGACCATCATGGGAACACTGCTCGCAGGAGAATTTTTTCAGCCACCTCAAAAGTAGCACCTGAGGAGACCTGCAGTAAAAAGCTTTTGCATGGTACTTTGTACATGGGTTTTGTGCACAGTAGAATGCAGATAGTGGATGCTGTATTTTACTTTCTTTGGATCAAAATTTTGTTATCAGAATAAATTCAGTATTTTTTCAATTAGAAAATGTTGATCACTTTTAAGTAACATAACTAGAATGATGTTTACATCCATAACTACAAGCAGTAAGCACTCCAGTAATTTCTGTTGGTGAAAATACCTTATAATCATTCCCATGTGCGCATTATTTCTTATTGAGGGCACACAGATAGTCTAGCATAAGTCGTGCTGACTTGTTATCTTTCCAGTGCAGTATTACATGACAGAACAAGCATTTGCATTTATGAAATGCATGCACATAATAATACACAGTTTTCCAGAGCTTTCATTTTAGTTGAGGGCTTCTCAGAACCGAAGTCTGTGAACGTACCAGTGCCCTGTGAAATGGATTATGTGCATGTGTCACGTGGATGGCTTACAGGCAGCTGATTGTTTCATTAATAAAAGCAGGACCTGCTTTTATTGCTTCCTTTTTTAATGACTACTACTTATGTAGTCAAATATAAGTGAAAAATACAAGGTTTTAAAAGATGTAGTCATAGTTATATTTTAAGGCAAATGAGGTGTCTGCCCTCCTCCACCACCTGCCCCTCCGCAACCTGCTACATATTGTGGACTGGATTTCAGTGACGAAGAAGATTCATTGCCATCCTGTAAATTGCAAACTAGACTAAGAAGAATCAGACTTGTTTGTCAGATATTAAAAAGCCTGCATAGATAGCTACTCCTGTTGTAGTATAAATCGTACTGGTTCATGCATGTGGCAGTAATTAACTTCTGTGGATGCTAGAAAATAAGTTGTCATAGAATTGCTGAAAAACAGGTTTCAGTATGTTTTCACTTGTTGAAAAGAAGTCAGGTGCCATTAGATCAGTATAAATTTAATTTTGAACAGCAAAAGTGTAAGGCTACAATTTCTACGGGACTTGAAGAGAAGCTTAGTTTCTTAAACAAGACATTTAAGTTCCTTTTTTAATATTTTTTCTTGTAAATAGATTATATATAAAAATCAATGAAATAATCAGAAGTTGCATTTTTAAAAGCGTATGGCCTCAGGATGATTAATTTTCAACTTGCCTGTTGCTTGCTTTTCTGTTCTGTTTTTTTTTTTTTAATGAGCCCTAAAGCAAAAGGCAGAGGTCAAATGATCAGTGATCTGTAGATATCAAACCAAAAGTGAGTTTTAGAACAAACTTATATCTTGACCATCTTTCCTTCTAAATAAATGTAGTTTGTTAAGAACAAAAAACTATTGCATGGTGGATTCTTACTAATCTGATTCAGTGTTTCTTGTCTGAGATACTCAGATACTGGTTGATACTTAGGGCAATATTTAAAAAAAGTGTAGCATTTCTCTTGATATTCTTAGATGTATTTTGAATTCCATTAGTAGCAGAGTTAAATTAGTGCTAAGCAGTGGTAGAAGTTTCATTTTTGAGCTCAAACTCCAGCCTTTAGGAGCTGAAAAGTCAGGGATATTATTCTAAGAAACTATTAATTCAGACTTGCTAGTTTGTGGCCTCTTGTCATGTCGTACCCTGTAGTGGTCCTTTCCTCTCAGTCTTAAGGCTTTTTTTTTTTGTTTTTACAGTATTTTCTCTTTTAATCAGTGGACAATCAACTTCCTTTTGCAGATTCCTTAGTTATCTTACCGACACTGTGTTCTTATCCTGAACTTGAAAGCTCACAGAGCAGAAGAAAATACTTGCAAGCTTATTTTTGCCCAGAAAGAGTAAGGAAGCAGAAGAAAAATAGTTTGAAACATAAGTTCTAGATTTTCAAATAGGTACCCATTATAGCATCTTCAGGCTGCTGTTAGCTTCCCAACTTGCAGAAACCTAGTAGAATGTCTAGTACATTACTTTTGTACTAGAATGATGCTAGTATAATGAATGTAATACATGTGAATGGTTTGAAGTAAAAAATTATGATTACCAGTAGTTCCTTATTTTTACACTCTATTTTCTGAGTACAGTTCACAGGGTTATTTGGGTTTTCTTTCCCACTTGTGTATGTGGCCAAGATTAATACACTTACTTCAGCAAGACCGAAGGAATAGGGGGAGTGGAGAATCCTGACAGCAGAGCCCATCACTCACACCTAATTATCAATTTTATTTTAAACTAGGTAAGATTGCTAGCTTGCATTACACTTTCAACTTCCAGTGATATCTTGTAGTCTATTGTTTTACTGGCACAACACTATCTCAGTGTTTTTTGTTCATTAATTCCGTGGAACTGGTGTGCAAATTTTGTTTCTTTGAACTAGTTGTTACCATAAATCTTTTTGCCAGAAGAATTACTGTTGTAGGCTCATAGTTTGTGGTAATTGGGAGTGGGGCTGTGGCCGAGCCTCATCCCTAATGGGCTACAGATGTGCTGGACAGGTGAACGGTATTGAAGGCAGCGAGACATGGAGTGCCGAGGTGTACTGACCAATGACAAAAGGGTACAGAGCACACACAGGTGGAATGCATGTAAGATAAAGGGTATAAAAGGTTGGACTCAAGAACAATAAAGGGCAGATGTTTGGAGCTTTTTTTGGTGTTGGTGGTGGCTCTGCTCTTGTTCCAATAAATTACTACAGTTCATAAGTTGTTACTATAATTCTTTATGGCATTTCACTGTTCAAAGTACAGTTAAATACATGCTGAAGGACAGAGGTGAGGTTTGTAGAGTTGTGTGTGTAGCTCTGAGTTCCTCAGCATGGGACTACTGAAGTGCATCTGTTAAATGGCCCTTAAGGAGTTGAAGGGTCTGGAGCATTTTACCTGCAAGGAAAGAGAGCTTGAACTCCTCAGCCCAAAGAAAAGGTTCAGGGGAATCTCACCACTGTTTATAAATACCTGTCTGAAAGGTGCAAAGAGGGCAGAACCAGGCTCTTTTCAGGGGGTCAGGACAAAGATGGGCACAGACTGAAACACAGGAGTTCCATGCCATGTGCTCTGGGATGACCCTGCTTTAGCAGGGAGGCAAGACCACATAACCCGCTGCTGTCCCTTTCAAACTGACCCATTCTGTGAAGTTGCCATCAAACATCAGGAAACACTTTTTGTTTGTGAGGATGGCTGTGCCCTGACATAGGTTGTCCTGAGAGGTTGTGAAGTCTTCACCCTTGGGAATACTCCAAAGTCATCTGGACGCAGATCCGGGCAACTGATTCTAAGTGACTGCTTGAGCTAAGGCTTTGACAGGATGGTCTCCCTTTCAATCTCAACCACTCTGTGACCCTGTGTGTCACTTATTCTGTATTTAGGATGTTTTGGTGAACTGTTTAAACTTACTTTGTGTCAGAATGGTACTAGGAGAGCATGCAGAGTCATGAGTTTTGACTAGAAGTGTAGAATATTGCTACAGTCTTGAATTAAGACTGTCAAATTCTGGGGTCTTTAGAATTCATTGAAATAGAATGTGTGAGGATTAAATTACAGGCTCTCCAGTGTGATCTTTAAAAAGACAACTTTTTGTTGTTCTGCAATTTCTTAGTTTATACTGCTTTGACATTTAATGCACAATGTCCTGGGACAGGAGGACTTAATAAAAGTGTGCCTGAAGAAAATCAACAAATATGTCAAGTATAAAATAGGGTTTTTTGTGCTGCTTTTATATCATGTTAGGAGAGAATGTTGACACAGATGTTTTTGGTAACTTCATGCTGAACTGTGTGAGCACAGGGAACCCGGAGTATTATAGGTTAAACTTCCGTTCTCTTTGTTGCTTTTCCTCAGAATAATAAAAAGAATTGTTTTTTAGAGATTGTTTTATTATGAATGTAGTAGGAAGTTCTTCAGTTCTGTTTTTGATGGATTACCTCACATATTTACACTGTCAAATTCTCCCTTACCCAAAGTCTGAGGGGAAAGGGAGAAGGGTTGATTTTTACTTAAGTAAAATTTGCTCCTTCATTTTTTTCCCTGAAAACCAGCAGTTATTTCCATTCAAATTCATCCATGCCTAAACAAAATACTCAGTATTTGTGTGTGTAGCTCCATTCTGTCAACTGTATTTTGCATGCTAGCAGGGAGCAACATAATTTCTCTATTCCAGAATTTTTAGTGGTTGTCTCTGTTGCAGGATTTGCTTTGCCTTCTAGTTTCAGGGAAATGAACCTTCTGTAGCAGGACTCTGTATTTAGAAAAATCTGTGGAATAGACTTTACCACTGTTGTGGATTATTTGGTTTTTTTTTTCAGGTAACATGTTGGTACTTACCATGTGATCTGATAAATCAACTATATATGCCTGGTAGGTGGCTCATGTCATGCCCTGATGACTCAGGGATAAGCAACAGAAGATGTCCATTAGTACTGTTGGGTTTTTTGTGATACAGGCTTTTTGATTGCCTTTGATATACATGGACCAATTTAAAGCCTTTTGTTGTTCCAGAGGAGTAATATATTAGTTACTGTATTAATTTGATAAATCTGTTCACTAGGTTTTTTTTAGTGGCTGTAATTCCACCTTCTCATACATAAAGTGTGTGTGTGTATATGTATATGTATGAACATACTGTGATTTTTGAAATTAAGAAAACCTGTGTTTCCCTTTGGCCTTTGCAATGCTAAAGTTAGCTTATCAGCTAACAGGCAGTAAACTTAAATATAACAAATGTTAAAAAACAAACAGAAAACCCCCAACCCCCCCCCTGTTTGTAATGAAACCCCCCATTTTTTCATTTTTAGCAGTTGTTTTGAAAAGTAATGCTGCCTAGTACTAGACATGTAACTAGGAAACTTACTGTATGATTCATTATCTTGTAATTTTTGTGATTAATATGAGAAGTGTTTTGATCTAAATGTAGTGGTTATGCAAACTGATAAAGATGCCTACAAGATTTTTACAGTGTTTAGTAAAATATTTTATTTACATTAAAATGAAGATATAATATTTGAATGAGATATGAGGTATTTTATTATTCCAGCTTCTTTGAATCGCGATCTATTTTTCTTATGTACTGTGCTAGTTATATTACTAGATATTTGTTATTGGCGTCTTTCGATACGAGGCTATGCAAGTCAGAAGTGAATATGTGCCTCTTCTGTCGAAGCATGAAGTCAGACTCTGGTTCTCAAGAGCAGAATGGACGAGTATGCATTGGGAAGTGCAGAAGAAGGAATGTGGTATTGCTAAGCACTATGCAATATGTGAAGTAAGCGTTGCTCTGGTTGTTTTGTATGACAACTGCCGGTGCAGGAGCCTGATTGTTGTCTTGGAAGAAAGAGTGAGAGCCTAAAATTGTAGGTGAAGCGATGCGCGGAATAAATAAACTCCACAACCAGATATAGTTATGAAGTGGGTATGTATATCAGTGCCTGGCACGAGCGAGATAGCTCGCGTGAAAACTTGTGCCCCGAGCTTCAGCCTGTCCCACATCTTTATTCACAAAGGTGTTCCATATGCAATACATTGCACAACTTTTCCATGCATATTCAACCCCTGGCCCCGCCTGTCCTCGCCTCGTATGGTAATCAGATCCACGCCCTTCTGGGCATGCATTGTTTGCTGTGGTGGTCTCACGGGGGTCTCTGAGGCTGAAGGCTGTGGTTTTCCTCATGACTGAACTTTTGAACTTTTCTCCTTTGTGCATGTGCTTTTGGTCCCTTGGTACTTATCTGAGTACGTCGGTAGGCTTTAATTAGCTTGGAGACAAAAGAGTTCCTTTATCTGGACTTTTTGTATCTCTTGGTCTTCTCTGGTATTGTTCTTTGTGTAAGAAACTTCAGAAATTTGCATTTTCCTATGCCCTTTGTACCATGGCAGAGGTGTCTTAAGTAAAGAGGTTAAAATTTAACACATAGTTCTACAGACTAAACTCTAAATGCTTAATTCATATTACTAATTCAGGTGAACTCCAAAAATCTCTATTTCATAGGGGTTTGCCATGCTGAAAGGGAGTGCTGTGTTTGAATATTGTATTATGTTGACTTGGTTTGTGGATAGATGGAAACTGTAGGTCCCTGTGAGAATATTCCAGTCTCTATAAGTGTTTCATTTGTGCTTAAGGAAGTTACTGCTATCTTGGGCAAGAGTGAATTAGAATTGCAATAGATTATTGTTTTTCCTGAACGTGTGTTCATAGGTAAAAGCCATCTCTATTGCTAAAATGCTCTTATTTTTTAAATCTGTTCCTGTTTTATCTGATGCACCTATAAAATATAAGTAATGATATGTGGTAAATGGTTTGATCCTAGCATTATCTAAGTTGGTTTTTTTTTTTGGAAATGGATTTGTTCTTGTCTTCCAGTACTTCTTTGCCTAATAAGCCTTCCAAAACATTACTTAGGATTATTTTTCACCAGATTTTAATTTGTGAGTTCTGCTTTATGAAAATCCATTGTGTCCTACCTGCTTTGGGTTATCTGGTTTCTTGCGTACTGACTTGGAAAAATGATTTTATGTATGTGTAGTCCATCAAGGGAATAATTACAAGAAACTGTAAACAGTACCTATGTTTCTGCCTCAAAAATGCTGCATCTGCATACTCTTCAGTGTCACACAATATGGGGGATCTTTTTCTGTCATGGTATCTTGGGCTTTAAACACCAGGTGATTGGTAGGGCAGATTTAGCCGAGATATTGGGAAGGAGTTCTTCTTCATCAGTGTGCTGAAGCCCTGGCACAGGGTGCCCAGAGAAGCTGTGACTGCTTCATATCCCTGGAAATGTCCAAGGCCAAGTTGGACAGGGCTTGGAGCAACCTGGGGTAGTGGAAGGTGTCCCTATATCTATATGTGTATATATATATGTGTGTATATATATACGTATATATGTGTATATATACATATATATATATACATACATACATATATATATACACATATATATATACATATACATACATCTTTGAAAATTTATTTTTACAAGTTGGATTAATTGATTTTGTAGACAGGCAGGGCAAGGTTTCTGTGACTGATGCAGAAGTATGAACACAGAAGATCTGATACAAAGGATGTTGAAATGTAGCTGTGCTTGATAACCAATTAATTTCCAATTCAAAATTCATTTGATTGAAATGCTTTAGCATGCAGCTGGTAATTGCTTTTATTGGAGAAGAGAGAAAATGTTTACTGTTTGTCACATCTCAGTTTTGGAGATCAAACTTTGTTTTTTAAGGACCTGGAAATAACTCTTTCCATGCAAAGGTATTATCTTCTTGTTGCAGTTTTCAGAGTAAGACTCTTATATTAGCTTGTGTACTTGACATAATCTAATTGTGAATCAAACCTGTATTTTACACCTTTTCTAGCTGTTTGTTACCAGACTTCAGTTCTGGGAAACTTATTAAAAATGACTTACTGACATTTTAGATATGTTTCAACTATGTGCTGCCTGTGTGATAAACACATGCCTAATAAAGGTACCTGTACCTTCATCATCATCATCATCTTCATCCTAATAGTCTCAATTCTTGTGAGACTTTATTGGTTGCATTGCATTTTTGTTCTTAAGTAACTTAGTCTATTAATTAAAAAAAAAGGCTTTTGAAACGTTCTAATAGCTTTGCTTTTTTCTTATTTTCTTCCTTAGTCTTGACTTTTTGTTCTTGCTTTCTCCGTCTTTTCCTCAGCTGTGTTTGTGTCTGTGTAATTTTTCCTTTTATAATACTGTCTAGGAGTCTCTGAATCATGTATGATGCAGTGAAGCTTTGTCTGTGACTGGGGCGCTATGCAAAACAATTACTGTGTCTTTTTGGCAGACTGGAGCAGCTAGCTATGTGAATACTGAAGCCATGTCTTGCTGCTCCCCTCTTGTTTGCAAGAGCTTCCAGCTTTGCAGAGCAAATCTGCAGTCTCAACGTAACAGTCAGTCTTCAAAGAGAGGATCAAGTCCTGCTAGTGCAGTTTTTCTTAGACTTTCTTTTGTTCTTTAGCTTAAAATGGATGTTAAAGGCTGAAATGGCACTTTGCTAGAAGAAAAAATTATTTTCATATTTTTTTATCTTCTGCTGAAGGTGATGACAGGAAGAGGCGCAGTTTTGAATTTTTAACGACAATGGTTTTTTCTTCACTTTCTACTGGCATTATAGAGTTGTTAACCAGCATGTCCTCACTTGTTAGAGAATAGCCTTGACACAATTTTTGTTTCTCACATGTATGGAAGTGACACATAGGGAGGTTATATGTAATGGCCATGCTTTTTAGTCCGTGCTTGCTGATCCCTGGAAGTGCTGAGTCAGAGAAAAATTCTGTCATGTCTGTAGAATGTGGGCGTCGATGAAAACTAATTAAAGCGATGCAAAAGCCTTTCAGCACTTTTGGGCAAGCTTTGCTAAAAGATCATTTTTTCACAAGTGTTGAATCCTGATCAAAATACCTAATTGCGATGTAGGCCGTGTCATAGCTGACATCTTTGCTTTCAGCCATCATAACAGTGAGAGGTCCTGATGTGGAAAGGTTCGTGGCATAAGTATTTCCGAAGTGCTGACAGAGCTCTGACAGTCCATGAAGCTTTTGTTTCTTCCACAGTGCCTTCTTTTTCTGAGTAGCCAGGTGTTGGATCTCACCGTGTTGGGCTGCACAAAATGGTCAACAGTGTGAATAAATTCCCATAGCCCAGCTTTCTGAACTGTCTTGCTCTTAAGCTTGATCCAGAGAATAATTATGCAAAAAAGTGGCATGTTTTGCGGACATGCTTTACCTGAAAAATGCAAAAAGGACTTTAAAAAGCTGAATTTGTTTTTTAATACTTCTGAACTAAATAAAGCCTCCAATTGATGGTTATGCTTTTGTGGTCTGTTACACTGAAACAGAAATAAGCTCAGAGGGGTGTCTTTATTCTTCACATAGTGTATACAGAGATTTTTCAGCATTTGGAGGTCAAATAATGAACAATTGTTTTAGTATGAGAATTAGTAATATTTTTCAAGTATGTGAAAATGGTCAAACAAACAAGTTTAAATTAATAGAGACTTTAAAGAAATATGACAGTTCAGGGGATAATAAGGATTCTGTCTAGAAGGTATTTACTTTGGTATGATTGCCCAGTTTTGTGCCAGGGAAGGCCTTATATTGGATATTCGGAACAATTTTTTCCCTGGAAAGGCTTGTCAAACCCTGGCACAGGCTACTCAGGGCAGTAATGGACTCCCTATGCCTGGGGGCATTTGAAAGCCATATGGGTATGGCGCTTGGAGACATGGATTAGCAGTGGCCTTGGCAGTGATGAGGGACAGTTGGACTCAGTGGTCTTGGAGGGCTTTTCCGACCTAAGCAATTCTGTGTAAGTGGATCTCTGTATGCAGGGATTGAATATGAGAGATGTCTCCTGCTGCATTGATCAAATTACTTGGATAAAAAATATACAGTGAAACTATGTGTGAGCTTCAGTCAGGCATTTTGGGGCCAATTCATAGTTCCTGTGTGCACCATTCCAACAGCTAACTAACTTCCGTATTTCCTGTACATCAGAGGGGTATAGTCTGCCCACTGCAGAATCAGGTACTAACCTAAGGGTTTGTGTGGCTTCTGCTTTCAAAAAGCAGTGCTACCATACTCACTGTAAAAGTATGGCTTATTGCACTTAGGGCATTAGTCATAAAAACGGACAACTCCCATTTGCTGTGGAAAAGATGATTTCTTAGTACAGTTAAATTGATTTAACATTTCTTATCTTCATTCTGTTTGTACAAAGTTAAAATGTGGATAAAGGCCTTAGTTTTCCTCCCACTTCCAGAATTTTGTCTAATGTAGGTGAAGAGTGGGTAGTTTTTTGAGGACTGATAAAATAATAGTATGAAAAAACATGGTGTTTGGGGGGAGTAGAAGTTATGCTTGTGGTTCTGCACATCATAATCTGAGGAATGTTCAATTGCAAATGACTGGAAGAAACAAGAACATCTTGAAGAAATGAAGCCGAATGTAACTAGATCATATTGAAGATGGTTTAGAGTGTGGGGTTTTTTTTTTGGGGGGATCCCCACTTCCTGCCCCCTCAGTTGCATTGTTTCTGTTTAGACAGTGGAGCTAGAGTGGTAAAGAGCTTATCCACAGAAGGGTTCTGCCCAGTGGGGAAGCATGTGACTGCTGAGTCTTCTTGGGCCAATACCTGAGAGTCACTGAGGTAAGTGTGTCTCTAGATGGGAGGCTTTTGTGCAGTGACTTTAGTGATTCTCTTAGATGATTGTTGCATTTAAAACGTCCTGGTAAGGCCTCATTTGGAATATGGTTTATTTCTGTTCTGTTCCAGAAGGATTGTTCATACTCAAAAATAATATTTTTTAAATAGGTTAAGAGAACAGACACTAGGATTTTGAGGGAAATCTGTCAATTTATACACGTATTTGAAAGAATTTAAACTGCTTTAGTTTAGCAGAATTTAAACCTTGCACCCTCCTTGCATGCTCATGTCCCATGGTGCACAAGCTCCCAGAAAAAAGGTGTAAAGAACATAGAAATTACAGGATTCAAGCAAATATAGTCAAGCTGATGAAGAACAATTTTAAGCTGAAAACATGAAGGATGTAAAGATTGGAGAAGGAAACCAAATTTGAAGATGATATTTTATCCATTATGAGAAGAATTGCGTGATGTGGGATAGGAAGGAAGTAAATTTGATCCAGAAGTTATTTTCAGTTCTGTGCTCTTTTCGTACTGGTTCACTGGTTTGTTGAAGAGGGCAGGGGGAGAATTGCAAGCAGTCAAAACCCAACTACATGAATCTTTTCAATGAAATTAAACCCAGAACCCAAAGTCTTAGAGAAAGCAATTGATTTATGCTAATTAAGTGTTCTTCATACCGACTAATGCATAAATATGATGATGCAATGCTGAACTCTTGTTGTTCTGTCAGTTTTCAAAATCATAAGGGATAAATTTGCTTTGGCAATTTCAGTGTTTTCTGAGATTATTTTTGGTTGATCTTTTGCTCTAAATTAATTTTTTTTGGATGATTGGTTTTCCAACATTAGTTCCCCAGAGATGAGTCTTAAAAAAACCTGCAAAAATATGTGTGTGTGGTTTTTTGAATCAGGGTATTTTACTTAAACTGTGTTTGGGCCCATGACTTCTCTCTTTCGTTTGACTATTCAATAGAAGGGGTTTTCAAGAAATACACTATCGTGTAGTCTCTCATCACTAGTCTTTGGTAGGTATTGGTGACTTTTCTGCTTTTAAAACTGCCAAAACTACCAAAAATAGCATGTCTTGTCTTACATAGAGAAACTTGCTTCAGTTTTTTCCAAATGTCCAGGTAAGTTCAAGGGAATAAGGGTCCCCCATTTCATCAAATGTTCTTTCTATAAGGTTTTTGGGAACTACTGGTTACAAATATTAATAGAAGTATGAAACAGATTGATAATGCTCCCTAATCTCACTTTCTAATAATTGGTTTTAAAAACAAATCTAAAAAATAAACCGCAAATAAATGCTTCTCTCTAGGGCCTTAATAGAATAACTGAGAGTACTGAAAGGAAGAAGAAACTAGTTTCCAGGACTTCCAGTATTGCCCAGTTAAATGGTTAATCCTGAGCTTGTCATGTTTGTGTATGTGCAGTTATGTTAAGAAAGAGAATATTTAATCAGAAACAATATTCTTTGGTCCTTTAGAGTATTTTTTACTGTATGGAGAAGTTGGTATTGTATAATTTCCTTCAGCTCATGCCAAATCATACCTTTGCTATTGAGTTTTACCTTGGTTTTTCCATGTAGGGTATCTGTTTACTCTGTACATTGGACACTGAGGCCAAAACCAGTCTGTGTGCTTTTAATCAGGGAGCCATAGTAGACCCTGTTTTCAAAACTATTTCATTATTTGATTCAAGGCTGAAGAAGCTGTGACGGTGCAGTATCCCTGCCTGCCGGGTGCTTAAGTAGCTGGTTATCATTCTTGGCAAGTGGCAAGCAGGAACCTGAAGAAGTTTTTTTACTGCCTTCTGCTGAGCCTCTAACCTTTGTCCCAAAGTTCAGGTTTTGGGGGGCTATTCAGTGCCTTCAGGACTGATCCCAAACCCCAAATTCAGCAGGGCCACAGAAATGTATGTAGTTAGAAGTACAACATACGTGCAGAATTTTAGCTGAGAGCACGTACTTGAGCTTTGAGCTTCAGTTAATGCAGGAAGTGCCACGTTTCCAACTTGAGAAAGGAAATACGCCTTTGTTTTCTGCATTTGGGAAGACAGTTCAGGGCTCTAGTTAGCCAGCAGGACGATTGAGAGTGTAGCAAAATGCATACTTTTTTTAAGCTTCCCTTCTCTCAAATGTTTTGCTCCAATTGTTTAAATGGTGTAATTACTATGTGGTATCTTCTATCTCCTCCCTTGTTTTGGTTCCAGTAGGTTGTGGTTTTTTCGTGGTGTCAAAGTATGGCAGTAGGGTAGAGAAGGAGAATATCAATGTTTAGATTTCCCCTTGGGAGAATAAAAATGATACCTTTCCTTTATAGGTTCTTGATGTTGCCACTGACTTCTGTGAGGAGTGTTTTGTTCCTGGCTGTCCTTTGTCAAGGGAGAAAAATACCTTTTGCTTTCCTGGCAGGCCTGGGAGTGTAGCTTGACATTGGTGGCCAGAACAAACAAAAAAAAGCGGTCAGAGTTAATGCCCACACATTTACAGGTTGTAATTTTAAGATTACATTTTAAAAAAAGTATGGCTGCTGTTGATGCAACTGCCTACCTAGATTTAAATTAGCTAGCTTGCCTAACTCCTTAAGGAGTTCTTGCTCATGTAGATGACTGAAGTTTTGTTTGTGTTAGCTTATTAGCGTGCTTTCTTGTCTGTGCCACTGTGAGATAGGTGAGCTTTATGCTTCCAGCAGTGTGATACTGTAGAAAAGGATCTAGAGTAAAAATACCAGTTTTTCTATGTATTTGTTTTCTAAAAGGCATTCAGTCTAAAAGCCCCAATCAAGGCAAACCCAGAGAAAAATCCTGAAATACAATTTTACTCTAGCATTTTGATATGTAGGCAAATTATGCCAGTTTGCTTAGTTAAAATTGTCTGTCAGTGTAGCTGAAGAGAGCACCTCTAAGCTTTGTAAAGCAAATCCACGTTTAATTTTGCAGAAGGTATTTTTAAAGTACCAAGCTGGAAAATTTCACTGAATCTTTACATGTCTTCAGTGAAAAAAAAAAAATCAGAAAATCCCAACAGTATTGGATTTCTACTACGATAGCAAGTAACATTTTTCTGAAATGGAAATGTTGCATCTGTTTTGCTATTTTCAGTGTCCTATACACTGTGTGTAAACTAGGTGTTTAGTAAAACTTGATCTACCCGGGGGGGGAAAAAAATCTGGGAAGTAACAAGTGCTGAAAATTGTTTTGAGTTTTAAATTTTCAGTGCAGTATGTATGGATTGTGTACTGACACACAGATGCTTCTGAAGTCTCATAGCATGAGGAGAATTTGAAATCTGCACGCTAGAGAGCATCATTAATGGAATGAAACTCTGGTTCCATTAGAAAAAAAAAAATCAACATTTTCCATTATTTTTTGGGAATTACTTTGCATTTTGACAGATTCCTTTGGCTTACTGTGTTTATCAAAGGGGTGCATGTTGTACAGTATCATTCACAACTTAGTTATAGTAAAATGGGTATGTGTATTTAAACAGATGGTTGCAAACAAATAAAGTGTTACTATATAGCATTTATCTTCAACTGTTCCTCTTGTAATGGCTTCATATCTGGCAGTGGGAAACACAGTGCTTTCAGTGTGCTGGAAATGCCTCATGTACTTTTTAAAATAAATTTTAGTGTTCTGTTTTGTGGGTCTTTGTCCTTGCAAAAGTTGCTTGATGACTCAAGTTGATCATCAGTTGTTTTCCGTTTTCAGATGGCTGAACAGCAATGTCACAGAACTGACCACGTTGGTCATAGTAAGTAAGCTGTAGCAGTAAGCATTCTGATAGTTCTCTGAGAAGCATGACTCATACAGGGAAAAGGAAAACATTATTTACCGAATGACTTAGTGCTAAATTCTTCATCCAGGTCGTGATTTCAGCCAGACATTAAGTACAGCCTCAGCTAAAATTTACGGATTAGTCTAAGTAAAACTTAGTCTGTGGGTGCAATTATTTTTGTGACTTCAGGTTTAGCTGTTGAGAAGGTCTTTAACAGTTAACATAAACTGTTATCATTCTTTCTGGATTACTTTGTATGTAAGCTTGAAATATAAATTTGATAGCATGTAATTTTAGTGTATACCTTTAGTAGTTTTGAAGTCCCTTGTACAGTTTACAGAGTATTTAAAACTGAGAGTTTGTGCTGCGAGATTAATTCCAAAATCAGTTTTAGAAACTTTGAAAGGCATTTTGCACAGTCAGAGAATATGTGATATTTTGCTAGATGATGAACATGAGTTTTCTTGTTTTACTAGACTGGGTGATAACAGTGGAGTCTTATATCTCAATAGCGACCTTCTGGCCCTCATCCCAGATGTAACTTTGCGGTTAGTAGAAGTGAAATATGCACTGACAGTAGGGAAGAAAAGCCTAATCCAGTAATTTTTGCATGCTGGTTAAAGTAATTTGTAGGATGAAATTTAAAAGGCTTAGGTTTCAGAAGTGCTTTCTGTTCAATGTGGAAGAAGCTGTGGCAGCTACTACATGTATCTCAATATAATGTTTGTGGGAATGGTAAGGGCACCACCCGCAGCTGCTAAATTCAAAGAAGGAATAGGTTAATATGAAGAGAACAGATCTACTAAGCAGGAGGGATCAAGTGAAATAAAGTTCAAAAGAGCAGTTTTCTAGTGAACATATTGCTTGGCAGGCAGTGATAGGTGAGCAGGTAAGGGTGGGAGATATGATAGCCTGCTATTTCAGAATCATGAGCAGCATTCTGAACCATTAAAAAAATCAAAAAGCAGATCTAGGAAAGTCATTAAATAATTTGCAATAGCAGACAGAAACAGGAAGGCTTTATCTAGTATTTAATGTTTAGTGCAGAATCAGCTATTTTGGAACTTCCTGTAATGTGGTAGTGTACTGCCAGTTTCTGTAACCTGAGCTGGTTTTAGTGAAAAAGCCTTCATTTAATAAAAGCTTAACCCTGTTGGTTTTTTTGTTAATGGGGTAATGTTTTTTGCTGGGATGTACTGAGAGTGCTACTTTCCCAGACTCCAGTGACTGGAAGGATGTAGAAACTTTATAGAAGAGGCTTCCAGTTTTGCAGAGGATAAGGGGATGAAATACGTAATTGGTATTAAACGTTACTTGTATGTTTGGCTTTGAAAAGCTAAACCTGCTAACTTTCTGACTTGTGAAATCTTGTTTTAAAAAAAGTCCTTTACCTTGGAGATAGGAGATAGAATTCTACTGAGAACACAGGTGCATTGCTTGAGCCAAAAGTTTGTCCTGACTTCTGAACACTCAAGTGTTACAAGGGCTCCTTCCTCCTTAATATTCTGGGAGTTATTATCTATGAGTCCTACTCATAGGGGCAACAAGTCCTACTCCGTGGGGCAGTTTTTCCTGGACCTCCAAGTGTGGAACGGGAATTGCTGCTGGCAGCAGCTGACCTCTGTTACTCTGTGGAGCCATCAGGGTGAGTGCTGAAGAAAAGAGTGCCTTATTTAGGAAAATGAGAAAAATGCTTCATAAATGGTCAAGTTGACATGTATTTCTTCTATTTAAGTATGCAGTTGGAGAAGAACAGGAGGAATTTATAGAAAGGTTTATGCTTTTTGATGAGTATTCTTGTAGGCATTAAAAATAAAAGAGAAACAATGGCCAGGTGTAGATCTCTTTCTTTCAACAAACTTCATTTTGATGCTGGCTGTTAGTACTAACTCAGTGTGCCAGTTTATTTTCTTTGTGAGTTTGTCCAACCATGCTTAATTATTTTCTGAGAGATGAAAAATATCAAATCTCTGAATAATAATAAAAAAATGTATCCTTAATAATCTATAACATTTTTGTGAGTACAGTCAGTTCTTTAGCTTACAGAACATACTGTCTTCGCTATGAAGCAATAATAACCCTTGCATCCAAACAAAGAAATGGCACTTCATTGTGCCTTGTGTTGTAACAAATAGTTGATGAAGGGAGAGCTTGAAAAGATTGGGAAAAACGGCAAGTAATGATTCCTTCTGTGTTGTCAGTTGTGGTGTTGGTGGTTGGTCTGCTTGTTTGGTGGGATTTTTTTTTTGTCATGTTACAGTGATGCCATTTTAGATAGGAAGTTCTTGCAGATGCTAATTTCTACTCCCCAAATACAAAATTCTTTTAATTCCTAATCATGGTTATTTTTATTTGTTACAAAAGACAGCAGTGGCGAATTCTAACGGTCCCAGTTTATTTGGGGTAACAGCTAATTTAGAGTGTTGACACAGTACTTGAAAGTTATGCAGATAATACTTCCAAAAAATTTTCTACATGGTTGTAACTAAACAAGTAATTAATGGCTATAATAAAAAAGAGTTCAGAGTAAAAGATCAGCTCAGCAAAAGGCTGAACAAAATTTTCTGGAATAAAGTTAGGAAATAAAGAAGAGAGGCCTCTTTGACAAAAATTGTCATGACAAGGTAAATGTCATGTTTTTGAGAGATTTTGCCATTACAAGAATACTGGTGTTGGGGTGAGTATGGTGATGAGCCGAAGCATCTTCATAGGTGAGATCTACGCTTAAGGATTTTTTCTCCATTTTTTTGGAGGGGAGAGCATAGAGGGAAAAAAAGAGCAAAGGAGAGCACCCTGTCAGAAGATTCAGAAATCAAGTGTCCTACAGAAAGTTTAAGTAGGGATTTAACAGGTTTTGAAAACTACCCAGTTTCTTTTCACAGTAAAAAAGTATTCAGTGGCCTACTTGGAATTGGAGGCTAGGAGTGTGAAAGCAAACATTAACAAAAAATGGGTGTGAGTCAGACCCATGAAAGATTTCATGTATTTCAGTTTAAAATATGAAAGCAAATTGACAAGAAAAACCCTTACTTGAAATTTAAATATAGATAAATAATAGCCTGTTTGCAGCTAAATAAAAGAAGACTTGCAGAAACAAGCAAGTTAGGCAAACAGTTTTTATTTTATTTTTATAAAACCATCTGCTTTATCTTTGCAGCTTCTATGTCTCAGAATAAAAAAATATTAACAAAAACTGGGATTATTGAACCGGAAGTTAAATTTCATCAGTCTGGGCAGCTAATGAGAAACTGTTGATAACAAGTTGGAATACACTTCACAGAGAAGGAAGGAGGAGAAAAAGAAGAAAAATGTGCTGATTTCAGGTTAATAAAAGTATTTATATGGTTTTATGGCAGTTTGAATTGGTATTGGTAGCTCCCTCTCCACAACTGTTCCCCTTCTCATCAAAAGTTAACTTAAACGTCTACATGCATAGCTGTGTTTGCCTTTTTACATCATGTAACTACTCAAAAAGATGCAGAGAATTCCTGGAAATGTGCATTTGGTTATGGAAAAGGTATCTGTTTTTATATTACCCCCAAAACATTCTGGTGCCTACAGTACAAGGAAGATGTGGAGCTGCTTAAATAGGTCTAGAGGCCGCAACAGTGATCTAAGGGCTGGAGCCCCTCTGCTCTGGAGCCAGGCTGGGAGGGCTGGGTGTGTTCACCTGGAGAAGGCTCCAGGCAGAGCTCAGAGCCCCTTGCAGGGCCTGAAGGGGCTCCAGGAGAGCTGGAGAGGGACTGGGGACAAGGATGGAGGGACAGGAGCCAGGGAATGGCTCCCAGTGCCAGAGGGCAGGGCTGTTTGGGAGATTGGGAATTTGGGAGGGTGGGCAGGCCCTGGTACAGGGTGCCCAGAGCAGCTGTGGCTGCCCCTGGATCCCTGGCAGTGCTCAAGGCCAGGCTGGACACTGGGGCTGGAGCAGCCTCGGATAGTGGAAGGTGTCGCTGCCATGGCAGGGGGCAGGATGAGATGGTCTTTATGGTCCCTTCTAAACAGAATCATTCTGAGATTAGAAAAGGAGGCTGTTCATGGTTTGTGGTAATAATGTTTCAAAAGTAGCAGTTTGGGGTTTTTTTAATTGTGTTGGCAGATATACACTTAGCAAGCTCAGAAAAAAATTAAAAGCTTCCAAAACAGGCCATTCCCCGCAGAACATGAGAATTTGCTTTCTTCATACACATGTAACACCTGGAGATTTAATTACATCTTCACTTTAGTATACTAACAATTAACATTGACTAAGAAACTAAAGATAATATGATTGTAACAGTTTTATGTGCTTGCAGTAATTATATTGAGCATAAATGAAACGCAGGGCAATTGTGCCTTTTTTCCTACTTGTTTCTATGTAGTTATTTTTAGAAAATCATCTTATTAAAAAGTTGGAAGTAGTTTATTGCTGTATGTTGTCTGCAAACATGGTTAGTGCGTATGTGCTTGTGTATCCTTGCCTGTATGTATTTAGATGCCTTTATTGGGTAAAACAACACGGTAGAGCAAACAACTAAAATTACGAAAGGCCTGAAAGTTTCAAGGAAAGAATAATGAACTGCATATTTCTCTGTGAAACACCTATTTTTTATTATAGTTTTCTTCTAAACTAATAGTCTACATTTGATGTGTTGTAAGTTATAATAGGAAGGCAGTTAAAAAACCAAAACAAAGCACAAAGCCCCTTTACTGACAGTTTCTGTAAGACTTACTCCCAACTTTGTTAATACAAACCAGATTTAATAATGGTTATCTGCTGAGGGGCAGATTCTAAATTTGTATTGTAAATCCACTGTTAGGAGGAATAAGAGGTTAGTTAAACTTTACTGTACAGATGACAACTGGAGGAGCTCAGATGTAAATTCAGTTTTTGGTAGTATCACCGTGTTGTTTAGATCAGCTGATTTATCTTTGCAATAGCAACATTCCGTTTGCACAGGAAAGTGTTTTTGTTGTTTAGAGTTCCTTCAAAAGTTTAAAAGTTCAGAAATCTTTCCAAGTACACATGATTAGATTAGAATTTTCACTTTGTTTGCTTTGGCTTTCTTACAGAAGGAAATGTTCTTAGCATATAAAAATAAAGCTTTGCCCACTTACTGGAACTGAAAAATATTTTTTTCTTACTAAATTTCAGAGTCTTATTATACAGTAGCTCTGAAATCTAGATGTGCAGGTTAAGAAGACATTTCTAGTTGACTATTGAAAAGATATTTTTCCATATGTAAATTGTTGCCACCTTATTCTTTCAATCTAAGTCTTCAGGAATTTTCCCGCTGGTAACTCATCTTGAGTATTGTGTCCCTGTTTCAACTAGAAAGCTTGTTTTAATAGGACTTGACTAATTCACACAAGGAAAGCTCCAAAGAGTCTGGTCTTTGTAAGGGCTATGAGTTCAAGGAGGGAGGCGTATTGTATGTGGGGTTTTTTTGCTATTTACCCAGACTACCATTGATAATTTTACATTTGATTATTCAGTTGGGGTTGTAAAATAGGTACTTTACAGATGTTATAAAGTAATTTTTTCATTAAGATGCTTGCAAGCTTCATCTAGTGTTCAAATATTTTGCTCCTGTATACTTAGCATCTTGAGAGTTTGTATGGCAGTAGTTGAAGTTCTGGCTATCATATGTGATTACATACATATTTGTAATACAAAATTGTTTCTTCTGTGGTCCAGTTTCACTATGAAATCAAGCTGCAACTTCACTTGTTTTGAAATTAGTCTAGAGTACTGACATTCACCTGCATTTCAAGACTCCAGAAGTTGCTATGAATGCCTTCATTAAAGTCGTGTTGTAATGAGCCTGATGGAGTGTCTATTCCTGTACTTGACAGAGAGCATGTGTTTGCATGTATGTGTGTGTGTATATATGTTAGTGCTTATCAATATATATATGTGTGTATATATGTTAGTGCTTATCAATATATATATGTGTGTGTATATGTGTGCTTGATTGGTTTTATTGATCCAGGTATAATCAGTTTTGTCTGAGGACCTAATTCATTAGGAATTCTTTCAGTAAGTCAAGATTCTCTTTCCTCTTCTGACCTATCTCTAATCTGGATTAAAAACAAAAAAAATCAGTTGTGAATACATCAAGAGCTGAAAGTAGTTTTGCTGGTTTCAGTGGGGCTGTGATAGTTTATTCTGCGTTGTAAGTATCTTACCAGGCATGTTTTGTTTATAAGGGAATGAATTAAGTAAATTGTGATGGTGTGCATGTACATTATGTAAATACAGATGTTTTCTAACTAATTTTTACATGTTCTGCAATAGTCAAAGGTTTTCTTTTTAGGTTTTTCAAAGGTAATTTCTTTAAGGCAAACACAACAGTGAAAAGTATGTACAATTTGGAGTTTTCATATTCTTGTACAATTTAGAGGAAGTAAAGAAATGGTGTATTAGAGTACAGCTTAAATGCGAATCAGTTGAATAAAGCATGGGCTTAGAGATAGTTGAGGGTTATATGTATTATCTGCTTTAGATATTTTACAGAGGTGATGTCAAGGTGAAAGCAGACTTGCAGAATGGTTGGGAATCATTGATATTCTGACTCCGAGGCTGTAAATGGCTCTGTGGCAGATGGAGGCTTTGTCAAGGAAGAAAAATGGCAGCTCTGCAACATCATAGACACTTTTGCTTAGCAGCTCAGCACATAGCCTGTGACCTTCCAGTGTTCAGGAGTTCCTCCTGTGCTTTAATAAATTGTCCTCTAGTTTTACTCCCTAAAAGCAGATAAATGGTAGTCATTGTAATTCAGTATTTCATTGTGAAAAAAGTGTAAGCCTGCTTTATTGCTAGGTATTTAAAAGTAAGCTTTGAAGGATGCTTACAATTTCTGCATTGAAGTGCCAGTAATAGCATTTAACTAAGCACTGTGTAATGCTGAAAGTGTAGGTGTTAGTGTGCCCGAGTAGGACTACGAGTTCAGCACAACACAAAACCGGTATATGCAAACTGGATATGTATATGTGCGTATTCTGTTTGTCAACGTGTATATGTTTATGAATATTCTCTGGAATATTTGAAACACTATAAAATGGATAGTGTTAAATTTTGGAATATGCTCGTACTCTGAGCATCTATATCTGTGCTTTATTGCAGCAAAATACAGAATTTAAATACGAATAAATAAATTTCTGGATTAATGCTTTTTCTTATTGATAAAAATTAAAAATGTTTTAGCACCTGGCATTATCTTATTCTGTGTGGTGTTGATACAGTTTCATCTGTATTTTTGTCTATACTTTTAAAATAAGGGTTCACTTTCATTAGTAGAATGACTGGTTTCTGTGTTCTCATGCCTATGAAATTTATGCCAAGTTGCGTGAGTTGTGAAGTTTTTATGTTGTGTGCTTAAGGTGTATGCATGATTGCCTAGTGTCAACAGCAATGTACCAGAATCACATATTTCATATGTATAGTACATTTCACATCTTGTCATTCTCATTTGAATTAATACTGTATCATTTAACAGTTTTCTATATTCTTAGATTCCATATCCACTAGATTGATCACCAATAAAACCAGTGATGTCAGTTGCTGTAATATGTGGCTTCAAGAGCCTGTAACATCTTGTAGAAAATGCTCAATTGGACTGTTGATCTATACGACATGGCAGTAAGTCATTGTTAAAAGTGCAGGCTTTTCACAGCTATCATCTGCTAGCCATACTCTTTAGCCTACTTGACAATTGTTGGAGTTTCAGAAAGCAATCACAGAAGAAAATGACCTATCACTTTCAAGGGTCAGAGTTGTTGCATTAGAGCTTCCTTATTTCAGAGCCTAGAGGTCATACAGTCCTGTGTGTAAATTAATCATGCCTCCTGTATCTCTTCAGCTTCAGTCATTTTGAGATCTAATGTGGATGGTTTTATTGCAGAAGGACAAATGCTTCATAATTGAAAGAAGCCTTTTTGATAGTGTGTGATAGTCTTCATACATCTTTTTATTAGGATGAGAGTAAGACCTTTTCATATGGCATATGCCTGGATGTTTGTATCCTGTAGCCACATATCTTTAAAACTGAGGAAAATGGAAGAAAAAATAAGGCCATGTGTTTCATGCCTTCAGCTTTCAAAGGCTCTTAATGACATAGGTGCTTGTTAACTTAGCAGTGTAGCACATATGAAGACAATTTATGGAAATTTTTCTGCTTTCAGTTCCTTACCTAGTTCATTATGTCCAGTATCTTGATGGTATTCCTGGGCTGTATAGAGACCATTTGATACAACTAGCTCCTGGGATGTTTAAGTCCATATTCTGACGTGTAATTATTTTTCTCCTCTATTTTTTCCGTGGTCTTTTATGCCTTTTGGATTTTTTTGATGTTGTGATGGCTGTTGTAACTATAGAATGACTGAATGGCTTCCTTACATCCCCCAGATAAAATAAATTACAAATTGCTTCCATTTATTCCATGAGAGTTGTGAGCAATTTTTGTGTACTAGAGTAAGTAATTATTTGCCCTTTCCATGGAGTTAGAGATTTGTAGTGTTAATTAAAAAAAAAACCAGCCCCCGCCCGCCCCCAAAAAACCCACTCATGCCTACCCAAACAAGCACCAGGTAATGTGTGACCCCCCGCTGCCACCCGCTTCTGAAAAAAAAAAAGCCCACCCTGCCAAACAGGTCCACAAACATTTATTCCCTATTGTTTTGTATTTGGTTTTGGTATGACTTTGGAGCTTATCAACAATAATACTAACTTGATAGTATCACATGGTCACAATGTGTTATTTGTATTAATTCAGTTGAAAAAAATCTGTAAAATGAGAACAGTAGAAAAAATTAGTGCACTGTATTCTAGTTTCCATAGTTTTGTGGTGATTTCAAAACATAGGTTTAATGCTTTTGGAGCTAGGGGTGCAAACAGGTTGCTTTTTATCTATGAAGACAGCATATAACCTGCAAAACCAAAATATGATATTAGTATAATGAGAGAAAAAAGTCTTTTAAAATACCTTTGTAATTTTAAATTTTTTATGGTCACCTCTGAGTAGTAGAATAAATAATTCCATTCTGTATTCATCTCCTTTACTGAAAAGTGTCTTATGTACCTGTTATATATAGTGCATACTTTAACATACTGTCACTGAGCTTGCTGGATTGTTTTACTTTTTTTCATTATGGTCTTGCACGTTCAGGCAAAGAAAGTATGCCTGTATTAATGTAATGATGCTAAATTCTCTCCTGTTTAATCATTAGATAAATAGAGAGGGTATTTTTCTAAAATGTGGTGTTCTGTTAAATTCTTTTATTAAGGGGCATGCAACCTGAGCTATGAAAGTATAGTTTGTTCCAAGTGACAGCCAGTTTTTATTAGATGTTCCTGCAGTTTTACAGAGGAAATAAAACTCCTTTGTTTCTGTAGTACCCGTTGATTTTTCTTTCAAGGCTATGTTCACAATGCTGATAAGAGCTATGCAATTAGAATCTACATTTAGTAGTAAGCAGAGAAATTTTGTAAAATAAAAAGTGTTGTTCATACAGTGTTAAAATATTTTGCAGTGTTGCTGTACTTGAAGCACTGAAAGTAGGAGGACAGGATACTTGAAAGGTCGAAAAATGAGAGAACAAATGATGCAAAAAGAAAATGACACTGAGGTCTTGGTTTAATACAAATGTATTCCAGGTTGATGGCTGATTTCATTAGCAAATCTCATTGTTATGCAATGTCTGTTCTTCTGCAGCAAAATGAATATTGTATTCTCAGAGTGTCTGTGTGTGTATGTGTACTTTGATGGTAGATAAAGAATATGTTTATTGTTGTTACAAGCTTTTATAACTTCTGAAATATTGTTATAGTTTCAAAATAATTTATTTTCAGATTTCCAATAATGTGGTAAATTAATGGTTATTTTTATGGAAAATAGCAGTTTAACCCTCCTTCTATGTATATTTCTGTACCTATGTGATCTTTTCTCCAAAATCTTGTTTGACCAAATAACAGTTAACACTGAATTTATCCCCCCAAATACATATATGTAAAGAAAATTAAGAATATTGGTTTCTGTAATGCTTTTTAAAATGGGTGTTAGTAATGTATGCAGAACACGGAAATAAACCTCATCTTGGTGTCAAATCTCATAAATCTCAAATGACTAAATTTTAGTAGATTATACTGAAAAATATTAACTTTATGGTAAGCTATATAAACTTTATTATGAAATGACATGATTTGGTACATAGGACAGTGTGTTCCTTGAGATCCTGATATGCTTTAGTTTGGGGTTTTTTTTAAGTTTGTTTTTTCCAAGTTGCTAGTTAAAACCATTTAGTTATGCTAAGACATTTTGTTAATCAAAAATGCTAAGAATGAAAAGGAATATACAAGAATGCTGTGATACAGCAAAATGAAAATGTACTGAAATTATTTAATTTAGGTTTTTTTTTTCTGTGCTCTTTGAATATTTATTCCATGTATATATATTTTGTGGGGTTGAAATCTAGCGGCAAATGGTTGAAATGCTACTAAGTAAGTGTTAGTTTGTAATTTTTTGTAGTTCTGTGATGAGTTTTAGGTAACGAGCTTGCATGAAGAATGATTTTGAGCACTGAAGTAATGCAAAGAATAAGCTAGTTTTCTGGGGTTTTGTGTGACTTCTTATGTGCACTGAAACAATTCTGTACTTACTAGGGTTTTGGTAGAGATGTATTTCATAAGAGTAGAATATGGCTCTGAGTGATGGTTCACTGGTAGCTACTGTGTTCATTTCAAATTCAAGATACTATATCAGGATCAAATTGACAGATGCAGTGTTCATGCATTTTATGAACAATTCAATGAGGACCAAAAGGCCTTTAAAATAAAGCCAAACCATGAGCAATATGACCCATAAATGTGACTGGGAAATGTAGGCGGTAGAAGGAAGGGAGGATTGTTGCCTCTCTCCTCCTTGGGAAAGGACACCTCTTTCCCTTGGCTTTGGTAAGGACTATAACCAATGTAAGGATGCAGATTCCTTCCTGTCAGCTGATGGGTTTTAAAGATTAGTTGATGTAGTTGTTTTGGTGGTGAGAAACTATTTGAAGTAAGGTAATCAGTCTCTTGTGATGCACCTCTGTTTTCGGTTTGGGGACCAAACTTTAGACCGATCCAGTGAGTTCTAGTGGTACTCAGTGTAACAGCAGAACTCAAGAGTGGGCTCCGTACAGTAGCATATGTAAGGAAAAAATGGTACCTAGTCTTGTAAGTGTTGTCAGAGTCTGAATTTACAGGGATGCAAGTAGGACTTGGTTTGGTGTGCCATTGCTTGAAGGTCTCTGAGGAGTAAATGGTAGTTGAGACTTCTGTTTCAGGCTGAATGAGGGGAAGAAAGTTGGTTGTTGGGCCTGTCCTTTGTGGACACTTCCCACCTCCTGCCAATCTGTTGTAGTTTAGTTGGAGGTCACTTCTATTAGCTTGTTAGATTTTTCTTGAATAAGAAGATTATTTAGAGTCACAGTTATTCCTTAAGTAATGAATTAACCCTTTTGTGTCCTCCTTATTGGTCGATGCAGTTAGTGTCAGAGTATTCCAGCTAAAATAGCTAGAAGCAAAAGGCAGAGTTAATGCTGCATCTGAAACTTTTAAAAATAAGCATATTGATTTAATAAACTGCAGAAAGTTTGTGCTCTCCAACACCATTGATGCAGGTTGTGTTCACAGATGACACTGGATTCAGATATCGGGCGTATATTCATAAATGTTTGCTATTTTGAGCAAGTATTGCTACTATGAAGTAACGTGATTTTTGCAACAATTTTGAAGATGGATCAAGTTCTGATGTGAAATGTAGATCTCTGGCTTTGTTAGCATTCACTGCAGGTTCTGCAGGGATTACATGTTCTTCTCAAGTGTGTGTAAGCAACATTCGTGGCTTAACTGCTTTTATATTTCTTTATCACAGGGTAAACTGAGACGTTCTAAATCAAAATGTGTGGAATAGAGCTACCTCAATGATTATAGATAATTCCAGATAGACTGAAATCTAGTCGGTGAAGTTTTCAGGATTTTGTAATTTCTTTATGACCATAGATTTAATTCCCATGGGCCGTGTTTGAAATCTCAGTAGAGGAGCCCTTCAGTATTTTACTTAATGTTATCATATGTATTGTTTAGTAAAAAATTTAATTTTTTCATTTACGTAGTTTACCTAATAATACCCATAGCTAGAGATGTATTCAATACCCATATTTATACTTAGAATTTGCTATATAGAAAGTGGTACTGTTAACAAAAGAAAATCTTTCACAAAGACAGTAACTCTGCATTTTGAGGCCATGCCATTTCATGAGGGCAGGGGCTGATGAGTATTTGAGATACAGCTGGAGTAGTTGATTTCTTATATCATATTAGGTCAGTTTTATAAACATATTTTTTTTCATGAAGCTGAGGTGTTTGACCACCAGTGTTTTGGTAGCCTGTAAAAACTTCTGTCTGAGAACAATTGCTGAATCTTTGTTACTCTCCTGCTGACTTACATGGAGGCAGTGGGTTGTAGTTCGGTATATTTAGCCTCTCTGATGGCTACAGTGATAGAAACCAGATCTGTGCTTTTAGTGTTTCACTGTCTGTTACTGGAGTAAGGTCTGGTTGAGCCTTGGGTTTGGAGAATAAGTATGGACCTTCTGTTTTGCTGCTTCCAGTGGCATGTTTTTGTTTCTCTCTCCTTCATTGCTCTGTCAGTGCTAAACAGCTATTCCACACTAAGTATTTTTCACATTATGAGCTATATGGATTGAAACAATTTTAGAAAAATCATCATTTATGAGCTATTATTTTAAGACGTGGAACTATTCTACGTGATTCTCCTGGAGTCATACAAGAACCAAATTAATCATGGCTGTATGTTAGCATGCAAATTTCTGATATTAGCAGATTGAGGATTTAGATCATGGTCTCCTTAATCTTGCAGTGATACTAGTACCAAACTACCCCAATTAAATACAGCATATATTGCTTTTAAAAACTATTTTAAGACTACTGTGAAGAGTGCTGCTGATAGTCTTTAGTTTTGCAAAGGCTTTTCTCATTTGATGGTTTGGAATTCTACTGTTCTCTTCAGAAACCCTGTACATGGTTTGACAGAACTACTTTTTTGCAAGACAGGAAGCAAAAAATCGTGTGAATGAAATGCTGATGTTTTGGTGTAGTTCAACTTAAGGCAATGAGTTAATATGCAAGTGTCTGATGAGGAAATTGTGGCTGCACTAGTTATGTCTGTAACAATCACAGCCTGCAAAACACACACCTTCTTGGTGTGTTGTTTTGATTGCAGAGATCCCTCTTGATGTATGTTTGGTTATTTGGGAGATTGTGGGGACAGAAACACTTCTTCATTGGCAGAGGCTGCATTTTCACTGTCAGTGTTTGCTGATACAGATGAACCCCTTCATACTGCATTATCTTTCCAGTAATGCTTTCTGTATTTTTTTAAGAGTTTCCTTTTTTCTTTTGTAATTGTGAAAAATGGCTGCCATGTATTTCTAACATTGTTATTAGAAACTTTTTTGGTGTCTTGTTTCTTGATTTGTTTTTTCAGACATGTTACTTTGGTGTGTTCCCCAGGTTGTCTTTGATGCTGTTGAATTTCTGAGAGAGGAAGAATTGATCCACTGCCCCCAGCCCCCAGTACCTTTGCATCTCTCTACTGCCATACAAATGATTTTTCTTGATTTTTCTCAGATTACATGTTGTGGTTCAGGCCCTTGTGCTGTTATTTTAGGTCACTGTAACAGTTTCACTTGTATCAACAGATTGTCTAGTAAGTTAACTGTAGTGATCTCTTGCAGAAATTCTGTATTCTGTTTTCTTACCAAATACTTTATTCTACTTGCTTAGGAGAAGTGAGCTTTTAGTTCTGTTAGTCAAGGGTTTTTTTGGGTGGGGAGTGTTCTTACTTATTTTTTTTGGGGTTGCTTTGTCTTTTTTTTCCCCTTTAATTTTCATAGTAACCTAGTACCCTCTTCAGTTCCACCATGAAAATACAGTTTTTAAACTGAAGCTTGTGGAAATTAGTTTTTGGAATGATTATAGGTAGGGAACAACCTGTAATCTCTTCTCACTGAATCATTGCCATGTATTTAGTCCATATGCAACTATTTGATTTGTGGAGGAAAAGTTTTTGGCAGTTTCAAGAAAAGTAATTTGATTTTTTTTCTTTTAAAATTGTGTTAATTTTCATGATTTCTGCATATTGTTAGTAGATTTAATTGTGCTTAAATTCACATGCAGTGATTATAATTTGTTTTCTTAGTTTCAGATTTTTCCAGGGCTGTTTCAGGCTGTAGTTTCATAGCACTTTTACAGACCAAAACAACTTGGGGAGCAGTTTGTTCTGGAGAGAGAGAGAGTGTGTGTGTACATATGCATAATCTACATAAAAATAGAGATATTTTCCTTGGGCTTGGCATAAACGAGAAAACAATGCAGCCTGGCACTGATGCTTGTGTAACACTGGGAAAATTTTCCTTTATAGTTCAGTTGGTCTTATGTTTTTCTGCCACCTTTTCCCCTCATGTAATTAAAGTACAGATAAAGCTGCATACTTCACTTGAGCTGGTTTTGGTTCGTGAGCAGCTGTGTTACTGGTGATCCAAGTGCTCCACCTGCCTTTCGGTTTGTTTACCAGGAAATCAAGATGTGTAAACTGCAGGAAGCACTGTTTGACCCTCTCCGACAGTATCTCATTACAATAATTGCTAATCTCTGAATAAGACAGCCATGTTTTGTGTGTAACACAGAGGGAGCTTGTGGCAGATTTTTGATGCTTCCTTAAATACAGCTTTGTCAGTGCTTGCTTGGATTTCGTTTTCAGGATAGTTTTTGACAATAGGCATCTGGCGACCTTTGGGCTCAGCGAACTCGGACATGATAGCATGTGTGCTGTCTTCCTTCTTGACTGAAAAAGAAAGCAAACAACAAAAACCTCCAAGACCAAACCAACGCCTGTTTTTGGAGTGCTGTCATTGCTCTGTAGCGACAGGATAATGGCTACTTCCTGATTAAACCCCTCTCCACAGTAAGCTGTTTGTGTTCTTTATCTATTCTCCTGTAATGCCAAGTGTTCAGTGCTTTTCTTCTGTGCTTCTTTCCCCCGCTTCCCCCTCCTTCCGTCCCACCTGCCCCTCCCCGGTCTTCCCTGGGTTAATAGTTTGAAATGTTTATAGATTGAAGAATACAAAAAGAATATATAGAGTAGCAATTTTTTTTAAATTCTAAGACAACTACTGCTTCTTGTAATGCTTATCTGACAATAGTGATGAGCAAAAATCCTGATTTTCATGAGATTAAAAAACCCCAAACCACTGAAGTTTATTTAGGTTTCAGCCAACTAGTATTAACTTTATGAAAAATTCTGATGAATACTCACTGGACAAATGCAGTGACATAGAATGTGTGTTTCATGCAAATTCTAAAGTATTGGTATTTTTATAATATTTTTATCACTTCCAGAACTGTTTTCCTGTGTAACAAACTTAGTCTTCAAATAAAACAAAACAGCCTTTTTGTCAACCTTCCTTATATGATCTTATAAGTGCTGTCTCTATCTTTATTAGAGTTGATGTGTTATTTTTACTTCAAGTAATTTCTTGGCTCTTGCTGCTGTGGACCAGGTGAGTGTGAGCTACCACTCAGTACACAGGTGTGGTCTTATTTTTCTCAAGACTGTCAGTCTAACAGATTTCATGTTGTCAGACAATGGTTACAGAGTGTTTGTGGTCTTTCCTGGCTTGCTACATGGGTCTGTGATGATTTTATTCTTCTTAAGGTTGGTCTTCTGTTGTGCTAGGATAAATGGCATAGCATTTGCGATAGTGCTGTACGCACCACGATGAACATTACTGGCGTTCTATAGTGTATAATACCAATTTGTGTTCTTGGTTATTTTGTGGAAGTTTAGAAAAGGGCTAAATTAAATTTTGCAGTTCTGATTTAAATTAATAATAAAACAATATTGTGTTCTTGGTACCAAAGACTTTTTCTCTCCATTTGTTAACTAGATTAGGAAAAACGTTGTAGTGAATTCCTAACCAAAATAATTGTTGCTCTTCAAAAGTCCACTTTTTCTATTATCGTATTTTACATGGAAATAAAAGGATGTAGAGTTTAATTTAGTAACAGAACATATGCACTATGTTAACAGAAACTGGAACCAAAAATGAAACATGGAGAAAAAGTATGATTCAGTTAAAAGAAAGAGATGTTTTTTATAATAGATGGGTAAAAAATACATTGAATTAAACAACTGTTATTAAAATACTTGTGAAGTAGACAGCATATATGAGAAATCTGTTTTGTTCACTCTGTGAGAAAAATAAGTAGGTGAGGAACAGTGTTCCTTCAGCTTGAGGTAGAAAGAGGTTTTTGGACGTGCTTGACCTATTAGTTCACATGAGTTGTTAGCTGTAGAGAAAAGGGTGTGGACAATGGAGTGGCTGCAGCATGTAGATACAGGTCTGTTTTAAGGAGAACAAGGCAGGAAACATGCCATGGGGAAGAAAGGAAGAGGGATTCAATGAATATTTTTATAGGGTTCTCTTCCTGCGAGTTGGTGAAGACCTGGTATTTGGAAGCCATTGATTTGAACTGTTTTTTTCCCCAAAATACTTGTGCTGTATTCTGAGGATTGCTGAGGAATGAGTGCCATTCTCTCTGAAACTATGACCTTTTCATCTTGAGAACACTGAGTGAAAGATAAAGGATTCACAGGATAGCCATAGGTTTTGTACAGATGCTGCCTTCCTTACAAGCCCTTTAATACTGGTATTTAATTTGGAAGCCCAGTGACCTGGAGTACTGTTCTATCCTAATGTCTCTTACAAAACAAGATTCTATTGATTTTTTAAATAAAATACTGAATTTTTTCTGTTAATAGATAAAATTTATATAATATGATATTCCAGATAATTTCAGTAGTGCTTAATATTGACTATGTCTATGAAATGTCCTAGTTGGGGGACCATCAAAACATATATATTGTCTTCCAGCAGCAGACTTCCTTGCTGTCCAGCCGTCTTCTTGTACCCCTGCTCCATTCTTTCCAATGTCCTACAATCTGAGTGTTTTGAAAAGGTTTCCCTTGCTATTTGTAATCTTTTTGCATATTCTGCCTCTCTTGAAGAGACTCTTAAAGCTTGGTGCCTCACAGCTGACCTTGTTGGCTCAAGCTTCAGCTTAATTTACGGGAGTTATTCCTGCAGAGCAGGTAGAGCAGCCCTGATGGGAGCTGCAGGAGCTCCATTGCCTGGGGGAAGGGAAGTGTGGGAGGCAGCAGTGGCCAAAGGATACAGCTGTTCTTGCTGTGCAGGGAAGGGCTGCACAGCCCTGGCCCAGCCACAGGTCCCCACGGAGCTCTTGAATTGAGTACTGGGTAACAGGAGTTGGGACTGCTTAGGCTTCTTGCTCCCACACCCCATAAGACAGCCCCAGCTTTATCTGTCAGATATGACCATCATTGACTGCTTGCCTTTGCAGAGTGCCTTCAAATTTTTAAAGAATGACTTATTTGCAATGTGTATCACTCTTAATCTTTAAAGGGTTTTCAATCTTTGCAAGAAAACAACACATGGTGTACAGCAAAAGTGGGCTCGTGTGATCATGTAGGAAAATGTAATGTTTAGCATGTTGCTTTGTTAGAGCTTGATATCTGGATACAGTACTTTTGTTTCGAAGATGGAAGTATGGATGGCATATTATCTTCTTTCTTTCCAGTTTATGGAAATAAAATTGCGATCTGGCAGGTTTTTTTCTGTCTAGGCACTTATTTCAAGTTTGTAAATAACATCAAGATGTCAGATTTGCATCTGCTTGGTTTGTAAAAATAATGTTGTGAAAGGAGTCAGCCAGAATAGTCTTCTGACACAGTAATACCTGCTGTGGGTTCTGTTAAGGCTTAATTTTATTTCTTTGTGTCTTAACACCCCATTATTTTTCCTTCTAGTTATTCTGTTTACCTAAACTTTAGTGGACTCTGTTATTGTTTTGTGGGGGTTTTGTTTTGCTTAAGGTTGTCTCAGGTTTAAAAAAAATCATCATATCTTTCCAACTGGAAGAAGCAATGAACAAATAACCTAAGAAAGATATTTTGGAAAAGGGAATGGATGCCAGTGATGAAGCTGACTCAAAACAGTGGCTGTTATGGCACGTAACGCTTCCTTCAAGAACTTGTTCTGGAATTCCAAGGAACCATGAGAGTGCAACTGCATGAAAATGTGGAAACCATTTGTCTGTGTCTCAGCCTATTAGTGGGAACTAGCACATTCCTGCTAGATGACACTGCAAGATGCTTTTAGGAGCTCAAAACTGAGGAATTAGCATTCCTCAATGATAAGTTTTTTAGTCAAGGTGCCAGAACTCAGTCATTGATGTGAGAGTGTAGTGCTGTCATCTCCACTCCATGAGCGGAGTGTCTGCCTTAGTGTCTGCACAGAGTTGCACTGTACAATTGCCACCCTGATACCTGCATATCTGCATCCTGACTACTCCTCTTCTTGAGCTGGATGAATTGCACAGCTTTTCTGTTGGTAAAAGTAACTTACAGGATGGTTCCTTTCTTGTCATCTGAAATTTGCTGTGCTGAAAGAAGTGGCTTGGGCAGCTGCTTTTGTAGGGTGAGCATTCCTGACTGAAAGTGTGTTCATCTGTGTAAGAAGCTAATCCCACCCATCTACTTTTGTGTTTTGAGGGTGATGGTGTCAACTTCTTTCCAAACCAACAAAGAAGTGAAAATAAGTGAAGGGATGTGTGTTCTTAATAAAAGCAGTAACTGCTAAACATGGATGTATAAAGTTGGTAACCTCCTACAGAATAACAGATAATGCAGATAGATTTTATTTTAGGAGGGTAGGTTTAGATTAGATGTTAGGAAGAAATTTAGGATAGTAAGGCACTGGCACAGATTGGCCAGAGCGATTGTGATCTCCCCATCCCTGGCACTGTTAAAAGCCAGGCTGGATGGGTCTGTGGGCAGCCTCATCCAGTGGAAGGTGTCCCTGCCTGTGGTGGTGTGTGTATGTGTAATGAAATGAGCTTTTAAAGTCCCTTCCAACCCAAACCATCCTATGATTCTGTTTATCTATTTGTTTAAACCAGACTCCTAGTTTGTTACTCTGGATTTGAAATATTTAAGGAGGCTTGGGTCACTTCAACATTAAGTACCTCTCTGTGGTGCTGTATTGCCTCGTGGATACTTAGTATGGCCATACACTTTTTGTGGTACAGATTGGATAAGTTAGATTTTTTTTACTCAGCATTATGCAGCTTTTAGAAATATATTCTGAGGTTTGTCCCGAAGTGAGGCATATGAATGATTGTAGTTTAACCTGACCTGTGTACCCCGCCTCCCTCCATGGAATGTAAAGTGAATTATAATGCCCTCTATCATTTGTAACTATTCTTTCTTTACCATGATAATGAAAATCATGAAATGTGTGAGTGCAGAAATATTCAAAGTTATGTTTATTTCTAATGGAAAGCAACACAGTTGCTTGTAAAATAGGAGAAAATAAGTTTTTGAGTTGCAACTTATTTTGCGTGTATTGTTTTAATGATGAGTTTGTCCTGTTGGATAGAGTCAAAACAGGTGCATTGTTTAAAATGTCATTTTATCCTGAGACTATTTAAAATGGCCACTACTTATTATTAAAGAGTAGAATGGCAACTGATTCTCTTCTCTGTTTCTGTTTTTGCCAGGCCAGTCATGACTCAGTTATACCGAGCTTAAGAGTTGAGTCTGCTTTGAAGTGGCTTTTAGTAAGTCACCTTATGTGGGTAAAGACTGTTTGAACAAATATATATGGAATTGTGATATCTATGTGATTTTATGAATGTTTTCACTGTTGTGGATTCTGATGTGATAAACAATGAGTTGTCGTATCACTGTTTGAATATGGGTGATGTAAGTCAGAGGAAGGCTATAAAGCCCATTTAGAACATAACACAGGAACGTACAGTCTGCCTCACATGGTGTAACTGGCAGTAAGGTATTAAGTGTATTGGTGCATAGAAGTGTCTTTGTATGATATCTTTGAAACACAAGCCAATCTTGCTTTTGATTAAAAAAAAAAGGTTTTATTGTGGTGGTTGATTTAGTAAAAGAAGTTTTGTTACGGCGGCTTTTTTCCCTGGAGAATTTTACATAAAGTACTTAGTGCAAATTATTGAAAAGGGACATAATTGCAGTGACATTCTGCAAAATTTGCAATATGTAGCAGTTAACTTGGCTTTTCTGGTTTGTACAATATTTGAGACAGTGGATCTCACTAAGTATGTAGGCACTTTTATTTGAGTTTAAAAATCTCAGTGTGTAAAAGATCATAGCAGTAGTAGACTGTGTGTTGAAAGGTCTGTGACCAGGCCTTGTCGGGAGAGCAGGGAGCATCTGTGGGAGCCCCTGGTGTCCATAGTCTGTCTGTAAGGAGCTGCACCCATTCCTGTGGGTACCTCACTTCCTTCTCACCTGAGGTTTGGTCAGTGTGCTTGCTTGTTTTGTGGGTTTTTTTGTCACACCACTTGTTTTGAACACACTCCTCCCTGGTTCTGTGGCCCTTGTGGAAGGTGTGGAATGCACAGGTACTGCTTGGCCTGCTGAGTCACCTCTGAGCCAGTGCCTATGCTCTGTGTTTACCTTCTGAGCATGACCTTTTCGGACACTGCATTTTGCAGTGATGTGCTGGACCGTGTGTTCTGGGACTCTGATGGGCTTCCCTTCATCACCTGCAATATTTCTGGCATTGGAGCACTCATTGACACGAGAACTAGTGGCAGACTGACAATATTATTAACATGCAATTAAATACCTTGCTGTGAGGCAAGAGAACACAGTATTGTGGAACTCGTCTATAGTTTGGGGTCATAAAGTTATTACAGATTTCACTTGGTCGTTGAGAGAAACTGAAGTGTATTTTTACCCAACTTTTTTTTCACTGTGTTAGAGGTAATAATTGAAATAAGGAAGCAGTACATGGGAGTGTAGAAGTTAAACTGGAATTTGGAGATGAGTTTAGTGTTTAGATGTCTTCAAAACATACTTCATAATATTCAGACATCCCAGCTAACATTGATAAGAGTAAGAAAAGGATTTTTCTTCTCCATTAGGGTACGTTTCCATGAAGATTTTGAGCATAGAATAGGTAGGTGATTGACTGTAAAGAAATTTCAACTTGATATATTTGAAAATTATTTGATTGTTGTTTCCTTCAGTAAATCTTTTTTTTTGTGTTTCTGTTTTTACTAAACATTAGTATTTTTTTTTCCCCAAAAAGACAACATTTTTCTTGTGTAAAGCTTCACATACTTCCCTTCTTTGTTCCTTTTTACTTAGAGATTACTTTGTGTTTTCATTGGGTTAAGCTGCATTAATGATGATTATTCACCATGGGAAATTCTGGGAAAATAGCTGGAGTTTCGGGCAAAGCATTGAGAGGAACTGACATAAATCACTACACCAGGAAAATTTTAAAAAGTCATTTTCTTCCTAGTTTTACTTAATGATTTTTCTCTTTCATGAATATGAGAGATTAAAAAACAGTCATAGCAGTTCATAACTATTGACTGACAACTCCAGTGAAACAAATGTCTCACTTATACTTGAGGTTGAAAAGGATATGGATCTGCTGTAACTGGTAAGGACTTTTTAGTCACAGAATGCATTAGGTCTACAGTGTAATTATTGCTGATCCTGTCTAATGACTGTTTTGGGGATTATCGCTTTTGGAGTTAGCCATCTGCTGTGGTTAGAGTAATTAAGCATAATTAAGGGTTAACTTAGTTTGAAATCAAAACTATGTATGTCTCTAGGAGAAGAGTGTAAATTTCTTCCATTCAAAATAATTCAGAAATACCAATATTCCAGTTCTCTATTAAAGACATTAAACAAGCAGCTAAAATAAAGTTTGAAAAAGCACCCTCTCCAAAAGACTTCCCAGACCCCTGCAAACTGAAATAATAGGAGCAAGGTGGGGGTGAGAGAGAGAGGAGAGCCTTAAAAGGGCAGCTTATTACTGTTCTCCCAGTTCTTATTTGATCAAACAGATGGCTTATGTTAGTTAAAAGCTTGCAAGTATAGCTATATTTACTTCTCTGTATTTGAAAAGTATTGATTTGCCAAGGATGTCTTCTTATTTATGACTCAAACATGGATTGCTTGTAGGTGGTTCTTAACTATGCTTATTTATAAAATACTTTAGATGCTCACATCTGAGAAACTCCATGCCTGTCAGCCTGACCTCAGTGCCCAGGAAGGTTATGGAACAGATCATCCTGGGTGCGGTCACACCACGGCACATGCAGGATAACCAGGGGGAGCAGGCCCAGCCAGCAGGGCTTTAGGAAAGACAGGTTCTGTCTGACCAACCTGATCTCCTTTTATGACCAGGTGACCTGCCTAGCGAATCAGGGGAAGGCTGTGAATGTGTCTGCCTGGACTTCAGCAAAGCCTTTGATACTGTGTCCCACAAGATTCTCCTGGAGAAACAGGCAGCCCATAGCTTGGACAGGTGTACTCTTTGCTGGGTTAAGACCTGGCTGTATGGCCAGGCCCAGAGGGTGGTGGTGAATGGAATTATTTGCAGCTGGGGTTGGTCACCAGTGGTGTCCCCAGGGCTCAGCACTGCGGCGAGTCCCGTTCAATATCTTTATCAGTGATCAGGATGAGAGGATTGTGGGCACCCTCAGTAAATTTGTGGATGACGCCAAGTTGGGCGGGATTGTTGGAGGTTAGGAAGGCTGTGCAGAGGGATCTGGACAGGCTGGATAGATGGGCCAAGGGCAGCTGAGGTTCAATAAGGTGAAGTGCTGGGTCCTGGATTTGGATCACAGCAATCCCCTGCAGTGCTCCAGGCTAGGGGCAGAGGTTGGTAAGCTGAGAAAGGCCCTGAGGGTGCTGGTGGAAGTGGCTGTACATGAGCCCAGGTGGGCAAGATGGCCAAGGGCACCTGGCTTGTATCAGGACCAGGGCAAGGACATCTAGCTGGCACTGCTGAGGCAACTAGGGTGCTGTGCCCTGTTCTGAGTCTGTCACAAAAAGGAAGACACTGAGGGACTGGAGCTAGTCCACAGACTGAAACAGAGCTGAAGAAGGGGCTGAAGCACCAGGAGCAGCTGAGGGAGAGCTCAGCCTGGAGAAGAGGAGGCTCCTGGGGACTTCCTCCCTCTCTACTCCCTGGCAGGAAGGTGTAACCACCAGGTGGGGGTCAGGCTCTGCTCCCAGGGGACAGGGAGAAGACAAGAGGGAATGGCCTCAGGCTGTGCCAGGGGAGGGTCTCCTTGGACATCAGAGGAATTTCTTAGTGGAAAGGACAGTCAGGCACTGGGAGAGGCATCCCAGGGAGGTGATGGAATCCCCATCCCTGGAGGTGCTCCAGGCACAGCTGGATGTGGCCCTCAGTGCTCTGAGTGACAAGGTGGGGATCAGACACAGGTTGCACTTGATGATCTGGAAGGTTCTTTTCCACCCATTTAGGTTGGATTCTTTGATTTTATGGTAAAGGCTTATTTTAGTGTTTTATTATTACACACAGAACTACAGTTTCTTTTTTTTTAGAAATTTTAAGTGTTCTGGATGTTTTTGTGAGGGAATGTAAAATACGAAGTTTCAGTCTCGAGTTTCAAATGGAGTGTGTTAAAGTTTAGAAATGCCTTTCCTTTTACAAAGAAATAATGTAACAATACTATTTTGATTTGTTTCTAATTTTCCCTATGCTCTCTGTAAATATGATGACTTTGCTGTAGCCATAATTAAAACAATATCAAAATACAACAAATCTTAATTTGTGAAAGGAATACTTGTTAGCCTCAAATAAGTTTGGTCATGTATAGTGACTAAAAAAAATCACAGTCATAACAATTTGTGTCTGTTGATGTCTGTATACCAAACACAGTAAATCTTTTTACTGTGTATTTGCAAATGCTGTGGACTTATGTCCGTAAATGCAAACTAAAACCACAGTCCCTTAGGAATCGGACTTTTGTTAATTATTATCCTTCAGAATAGTTGTAAAAGTTAATGGACATATTTATGTAATAAACACTATATGTAGTATTTTCCAGTGACCTACCTCCCCTGATCTGAGCACATCAGATTGATTGTAGTTGCTGATTGTTAAAAATGAATTAGGTATTCTTTAACTGTGGATGAAAAAGGCTTAACTGGAGAAAAGTATGTATTTAGGAGTCCTGAATGAAAAAAATTAAAATGTTTAATAACATTTTCACTTCTTAAGTTTTCTGAATGAAGTAGTTTTGTTACTTCTACTGTTGTTCTGAAGGAGAAGGTCATACCCCTAATATTCAGTATAGTATTAGATACTTTTTTTGGCACCCTATCAGTATAAATAGCTGATTTTTCTGTATTTGCAGAAAAAAATAAGTTTTTTTCTGCGTGTGTGAAATTGCAGCCCTCATTCTAGAGAAGCTGCAGACTGTATAGAGGAAGCTTACCAGATTAAATACCAGAAAGACAGTCTCTTTAACATTCAGGGGAAGGTGAACATTCTCCAATAGTGAGGTGACAGATTCAGAGGAGAGGAAGGAAAGCAAAGGCTGAAAAGCCTTATCTCCTGCTCCTCCTCTTACAAACTGGGTGCATACCCATAACCATGAACCATTCATACCTGGAACAGACCCTAGCACCTTTATTAACTTCCTACAAGTCATTACCACCAAGCCCAGAAGGATAGCTATTCTAGTCAGTGCCCCTCTACTGCAAAAACTATGTGTTAGGGACAATACCGGAGCTATTTCTGGATAAGAAAATAAACTTAGGGACCATAGAGATATTAAGACCTAAAAAAAACCCTAGGGACCATAGAGGTTTTAAGATGTAAAAAAAACCTAGGGACCAGAAACACATGCAAGCCTCCCCCCCAAGAGACGTTATGGATTCAAACAACATGGCTATTAAGTGCTCTATACCAGCACAGAGTAATTGCAACCAAAATGCAATCAGAACAGGGTTTTTCCCACTCTCTTGAGCCCTACGTTGGGTGCCAATTATTCGTCCTGGTTTAGGGCAAATTTGGGAGAAAACCTCCGAAAAGGGGGCCCCCCAGAAAGCCAACCCACACAGCCTTCTCCCCCCAGCTGGTTCAGGAAAGAATTTCCTCGGAGAGAAGTGGAAAAAACTGTTTATTTAGCAGGCAAAGCACTCACCAGCACAGAAAAAGAACAATACCAGATGACAAAGCTCACTTGTTGCTCTGAAGAGATGACAAATTCAGAAAGTCTCTCCGCTGGGTGGTCGCTCTGTTATCAGTTCCTCTGGCCCTGGGAAAGGCTGAGAGTGGGCCCTGGCAGGCTGCAGAGTGTGAGCTCTCGGTGTTTCCCCAGGTCCCGGTCTGGAGCGGGTCTGAGTGGTCCCAAGAAAAGGGAAAGAAAAACAGTCCAGGGAAAGCTCGGACTGCCTCAGCTAGCTAAACTGAGCCAAACTAACTAAAAGCAAAAGGAGTGCCGTGTTCTGCCCCATCCATGCCCAGGCATTGAGTGTTCCAGCAGACTGTGGAGGAGTCCAGTCTCTGATAACAAAACTCTGTGCTTCTGCTCCCCGCCTTTGCTCTCAGTCAGTCTTGAGGGCACAGAATATAATTTCCAGCATAAACAGAACACATGACTGGGGATACAAGCATCATAACATCCCCCTAGGACATTGATTCATGATAAATTGGGCTGTAAGGAGTGAAGTCTTTAGGTGCTGTTGAGGCTGGAGTGACTGCAGCTGGCACAGAGGGTAGGCGATGACAGACTGTACCTCCCGTGTTAGCAGTTTTCACTTTCCCAAAGTAGTATGCCTCGTTCTGCTAGCTTGCAAAGCCTGGAGACTTTCCTCATGCATAGAAATTGCAGTGTATAAAAACTATTAGTGACAAGGAATGAACAGTTTCATTAAAATGGGCACAGTGTATCTTCACAGTATTTTGTGTTTCTCCATTGATTTTGTTTTCGTATTTGCTATGGCTTTTTAAATTTCATTTTTACTGTTTGAGACAAACCAAGGATCTACTTTCTGGAGAGGCAGGTAACAGGTTTTATGCTGTCTTTCCAAGTGTGCATTTGTGAAGTCATTGTTTAATACAGCTTTGAATAAAAAGTGGTGTTTAACATACCAGTTTTCTAAATTGTTTAAAGTATAATTTAGAAAAGTGTGTCTTGTATACTTGGCAGTCTGCTTTACAAGTACTGGGAATGAGATTTTATAAGTTGTTTGATTTAGGTTCAGTGCTTACCCCTCAGGTTTCAGGTGTAAATCTGAGAAAGGGTGTTGCCTGTGTCCGTGAGGGAGAGTCCACAATGGGAACAGGTTTCTTGGAAGTTTCCCAGTTAAGAGTTCAATGTGCTTTGTCTCACGGCATTTTTTAATAGCACGGGACTTTGGAATTTTTTTCCCACCTTATTTATACTGTGATCTCGACTCACCATCATCTTCTGCTCTGGCAGATTGAGTCAGACAGTCTGTTTATGCTGCTACCACTGTGAAAAGACATCACTGGCTTGGCTGCACTTCTTAAGTATTTGAGAAACTGCTTCACAGAATATGCCGAGTTGGAAGGGACCCACAAAGATCATTGAGTCTAACTCCTGGCCTTGCACAAGTCTGTCCCCAAGAGCCGCATGATGTGCCTGAGAGTATTGTCCAAACGCTTTTTCTAGTGTTTTTAATAATAACATTACTGTCTGTTTCTCTTAAAATACACATGATTGTTGCATGAAATAAGTCTGGTGACTTTTGATTTAGACAATTCATGGCACAGATAAATGTCTTATTTTGTATGAAAAGCTCACCAGGAAACAATATGACCAGTAAAAACTCCTAGCAACTTACAGGAGTTCTTGTATTTATACTGTCTCACCATAATTGCTGGGTCTTTCCTTAAATTAAGAGTCTAGATGTGGACATTTTGTCATGCAATACCGGTTCTCTGAAGTTGGCTGTCAGAGAGCAGCGAAGAGCAGGGCTGCTCTGCAAGGAGGGGTAAGCTGGTAGTTGAGGATTACACAGGCAGGGCTTTTGCCTACTCCAGTGAGTGCTGGTCACAGGCTTAGACAGAATAGTGGAATCTGTCAGGCCCAGCAACCATCCAGTTGTCTGATCAGAAGTAGCAGAAGATGGGAGCTGATGCCATCCTAGAGGGCAGCTAGAACATGGGATGTAGCCAAGGTGCAGGGGCACAGGCAGGCTGCAAGAGTGATGGGCTGGCTCTGGCAAGAGCTGAGGGCTCCGTCCTGTGCTGAAGTGGAGCTCCTGAGCACAGGGTGTGGTAGAGGCATTCAAGTTGAAATGTGGTGTAACTCTGACTAGCAGTACCAAATTCCCATAGTGCTGCAGCTCTGCTGAGTTCCTTGACAGATGGGTGCTGTTAATGGGATGTACCTCTCATGTGAAGGTCTCGGGGAACCTCTTGAGAATGTAGTGCAGATCCTGAGACACAGTCAGCACCATAGTCCCTTGTGGTTTCCTTTGCTGCCATAGAAGACAGATACTTATCTTCTCTCTTCCAGATATGGAGTCTGGAGAGCGGTTAACGTCATCATCAGTCTCCTCTACTGCAGCTGCTTCCACTCCAGCATCTTCAGCACCGTCGGTAACTTCAGAAGTGTCGAAAGGTGGCCTTTCCTCTGGAGCCACGACACTGAACTCCACAATCAACACATGTGGTAAAAATGACTCAAGTCTATATTGCAATGTAATTTTAGTGTTTGTCAGCACTTGTAATTATTATTACAAGTCAAGCATAATAAGGTTGCACAGATGCATCCAAGAAAAATGTCTGAGGTTTTTGGTTTTGCCAAGTGACATTCATTTGCTGTGAATACATTTTACATAGAACTTAGTTATTGAAGGAATGAAATTAATTAAAAATTACCTCTTTAAAATGTGGAAAAAAAAAATCAGTTTGCAAGGCTGCCTTGAGAGCGAGGATCAAATAAAGGGTTCATCTAGCAAACTCTGCGCCACTTTCAGGTTAAGTTGTAATAATCAACTTCTTCAATGTACATCTTGTTCTCAGCATTTAACCCAGCCCATACTGTAGTTTTACATTTGGACAGAATAGTTTCTTCTAATGTAGCTTGAAATGGAAAAGATAAATTTCACAAGGTCACGGTCTTGAGTAATCTTGACTAGAGTGAAATATCTTACCTTGAATCAGAAATATATATGGAAGATTTCTCCATGCAAGAATCCAATTTTTGTGATTGAAACTCCCGTTTCAGCTGAATGATGTAAACGTCATCCACAGAACAAGAAATGGTAAACTCTTCCCTACTGTTTCTCACTTAACTTTCCATAAACAGATCTTTTTTTTAAGAAACTTGTTTTTGTCAGCCTGATTATTAAGTGATATATGGTAAATAGGAATTTTTTTCAGTTTAAATTAATGGTAATCCCCATTTTCAGAAAAAACTCTGTTCTTGCAGCAAAATGAGCAAAAGTATATTCTTCAAACTCATACAGCTTGATAATAAGTAATGAGTAGATTCCAAGTCCCCAGTTTCATCCTGCAGTTGTTCATTTGCAGCTGCCCCAAGAAACTGAAACCAGAATGTCTCCAGACTTAGAGTTACATCTCAGCTACTTATTTTAATTTCTCTAAAATCAGCCAGAAAATTCTTAACTAAAACTCTCCTGGTATAAATAACAAAGTGTTTCATTTTTCAGTACTCCAGTACTTCAGTACTAAAGATTCATCTCCAAAAGAATTTTTTGTCCATATTCATTAGCCCATGCCACTTGAAATGGGTTCCCTTTGGTGGTTCCTAGGATGTAGCAGGAGTTAATTTCCACATGGCTATGAATGTATAGTCCTAACCTGAGGATTTCTGTGACTCATTTACTTCTCCTTGCTGCGTTTGCTGTGTGCGTATTACATCATGTAATTCTATATCTACTGCTAAGGTTCTGTGCATTTATAGGGGTATGTATTTGGTCTGCCAAAACACAGTAAGACTGAAGCAGATGAATAATGTAATAAAGGTACTAAACTGTCAGTTTTGTTCTTCATTAGGAAATGCAGGTGGTTCTTTATAAAGGCCTTCTAAAAATTCTGTTCTCATCTTTCATTTTTAAAAAAGTGTAATTTCTGTCTGATAGCTAATAGTTAAAAAGACTGATAGTAATTACCAACATTCTTTTTTTTTTTTTTTGATGGTCAGATTGTTTGCTTGGCTGCATCTGATGTTTAAGAACATACACAATTTTCCAAGCACACTTTGTCTTCCCAAATCCAAGCTGGAATGTAGTTTGCTATCAATACCATCAGTTTTATTTATGTCTGTTTATCTGCTGACACAATGCAGTGTGGTTACTGTTGTATCCACTGTGGAAAGCTTCCACTGAAGTGTTCATGCTGCCAGCCAGCGTCTTGATTTTACAAGATACTCTGTAGCCAAGATAGACTATATACTAGCCAGTTCTAAACTGTGGCATTCTTCACTCTTGTAATACTTTAAAAAACCCAACAATGTCTGTCAAACAGATAATTGAATTATCTTCAAATTTAAAAATGCATTTTTCTAGTATCTAATAAAATAGTTTTTTAAGAATGAGCAATTATTCTTACTAAGAAAAGGTAATGCATCTTAATGCACGAGATTAGAGAGGTTCTTTTTAGCCCAAAAAGATCTCTTTATTTTCTTTACAGCAATCAGTAGTCTATTAAGTAGTCTCTGCAATAAACTTGATTGCATACTCTGTCAGGTGCCCATGATACATGGTGAGTTAGAACTGGGAGTCTTTATGCTTTGCCAGGGAGATTAAAATACAAGTAAATTATTTTGGCATATTCCCAGGTCAGAAAGACAAAACACCTGTGTGAAACCATTGTGGAATATATCACATACTGTTAGTTTAATTGGTTAATTTGCACTAGTTCCTGAATAATTAAAGCATCCTAATCAAGTAAACAGATATTTTATTTGATTTCTTCTTATTCACCCATTGCTGAAAATAAGGTGCATTGGAAAAGTACATTGCCTCTGGAAATAGGTTTACATTCACCCTCATGAGAATGTTATCAACTTTGGAAGAATATAAATCAATAGATTTTTCTCTAAATAAAACCATAATTCCATGTTTTGTCTTTATGAAAAGCAATAATACTAGTGTGTGAAACCATTCTAAGCTGAACATTTTAGCTGTATTGTTTTGATGTTATCAGAGCTGGAAGGTCTTTAATTTTTTAATTTTCAGAAAAGGGAAGATCATTAACTTTTTGTTAAATACCTTTTTTTTTTCCCCTCAGACCAGAAGCTGTTTTTGTTACAGCAAAATTCTTCAATCTTATTTGGAGTTCCCTACTTCTCCTTAATGAGATCCATAACAATTTAAAAATTGTGTACATAAATGCACAAAGTCATTCTTTGTTAGTAAGAGACCAGCATTGTTGAAATGTATTTTCCCCTTTGGAATAATGCTTTCAATCATTTACCTGTGTGGTGGTTAGTAGAATTTCAAAAATTGTCATCAAAAATATTTAACCTATTTAAAAGTAAGCCAAGAATGTTAAGGAGTGAGATTTAATATGAAATTTAGCTATGTGGAGCATGTTTAAAGTAAGTTAGTGACTTGAAGAGTGAACACTAAAATAGGAAAAGTAAGGAAATACTATAATTAATTGGTAAGCAGACTGTTAGTATTTTCGTGAGATAAGAAAGAGGAGAAATGTCATTAAAGTTCAGTGTAGTGTTACAAGACTTACCATTTTTTTGTCGGTGTTTTATTTCTTCCACATGTTTAAATGTGTATTTTAAAATGGATGCTTCCCTTTCCTAGATACATTAGGTAATGCCTTAGATAGCACATTTAGTATGTCTTCTGTCAAGGCCGTTGTGGTGTGTAATATAGTGTAGTTAGCTGTACTTTCTGTATGATGAAGAAAGTTGATGAACAATCTCAAGGATTCTTTTAACTTGAAAAGTCTTCAAACTGTTATGAAACTTTGCAATGCAGTGTTGCTCATCAGCATGATTGAGAATCACCGCTGTGGTCTGTGAGAGAGAAGCATTGTGGAAGAAGATACACAACTGAGGTTTGGGTTGGTTATGGTTGTTTTTTGGGTCTTTTTTGTGGTAATTTACAAAGTGATGTTAAAGCCATTTGAACTAAATACAGCAAATGTAGACCTGAAACATGATGCTTTTAAACTCATGTCAGAAGTTTAGAGAAATACTCTACACATCACCTGCAGTAGTTAGCATCAATGAAGTGAAAATCCCTTCTTGTCTTGGAGGAAGGAAAAAAGGGCACCTGAACCAGAAATATCAAATCAGTAAGAGGAATTTCCCTGCACTGTCTACGTAGTATTCCCGTTATGTTGCCTTGTAGTTGCTAATAAATGAAAAATCCTAGTGAATGCCCTTGTGTTCCTAACACCTAATAGGATGAGTTACTGCAGTCAGGAACTCATTCCAGAATTATTCCTTATATACACAAACACAGTAATAATGTTTAAAACATGTAGAGGGAGAAGTGAGGTTAACAAGTTAATGGTTTGTGTGTAGAACTCCACCAGAAGCATGGTCAATGTGCAGAGGCCTTTGTTGATAACGGGAGTCTCCTGGAAAACAGGGAATGCTTGGTCTTTCTTACGCTGTTCTTTTTGATGTGAATGCTGTTTATATTAAAGGATGGCACACACGAATTTAATGTTCTTTAATGTCAGTCTTTTCCTGCTTTTTATCTCCATTAGGGACTACATTGTTCTTCTGGTTATGTATGCTTTTACATTCTGAGAGTTCCATTATTTGTTTTCCGTACTTGTGTTCAGGCTATCGCTAAAGCTGAAGTTTAGTTCTGAAACTCTTATGAGATTTCCTCTACTAGGATTACAGAATTTCTAGGCCTTTGATTTTTGTCTGTCATCTCAGCTATTATATATTCTTACCTTGTCCTACCCTATGAATACTGTACTGTGCCTGCTCTCTTCTGTGCTGCCCTTCCCCAATCTTCCAGTGTGTAGCAGCTCAAATAACTTCTGTATTTACTTTTTCCTGGTCCCTTCCCCCTGTTTTTATTTTCACATGTTTTCCTTTCTGTATTAGCTTCAGTCTTCTTACTGTTTAAGGTAAACACAGGTCTGACTGTGCTTACGTTTTGCACGTAATTTTTAGTGTGGTTCATCTAGCATTAGTGCTCCCACTGAGACCACATTGCCACTCACTTCTCCCCTGCCCCTCACCACCACCCTTGCCCTTGAAGAGGGCTGGAGAGGAAAATTGGAGGCACAAAAAGCCGAGGTCACAGGTCGAGATAAGTACAATTTAATGGAAACAGAGATGAGATAAGAAAACAGGTATTAACAGCAGCAGTACTGATAGAAGGTATAACAAACAAACTATTCAAATAGAACCCCTCCCATCCCAACAGTAGACAATTACTGACTTCTGCCACAGGTGCACCAACTGGGAAGAGAGCCCTTCTCCCTGGAAGCGAGTCCTTTTCCCCTGCCAGTGATGTAAGATTTATTTGAATAACCTTTGGGTCCTGGCCATGCCCCCTCCCAGCTACTGCAAAAACTAACCCTGTCCTGACTAGAACCAGGACACCTCTTCATCATGTCTGATCTTCATTTTGTCTTCCAGCCTCCCAGTCTGAGAGGTGGCATAACACATACTGAAGTTAGAAGCAGGATCATTGGTTGATACTAGGGTATTTGAATAGGGTTGTTACAGGAAAAAAAATAGAGGCAGCTGTTTTTGCAATGCAGTGTCAAAGTCAAGGATAGAAACCTTTTGCAGTGGCTGTAGAGCTAGCATTGGGTAGCTAGCAGTTCCTCTGGTTAAAAGGTCTTCTCATGAGGAACAGCTTCAGATGTGGTTTTGTGGTAGAGACCTTGGAGTGTTGCAAGACTCAGATTGCAGAGGTGACTGTTGTCAAGCTGTTGTGTTACTTTGTAGTTCTGATGTAGGAAGAGTGCTGAGATAGTAATAAATGTTAAAGGGTGATCTGTGAGTACTGATTCAGTTTATAAGACTAGCAGTTTCACTTTGGGGTGATCAGTGTCATATAGCTTTCTATTAAGTATTAATTTTTAGAATGCGTTTAAATAAAACTGCATTACAATCTTTATCAGCATGGCTTTAATGCCTTAAGACCAGAGTGGCTTCAGGAAATGTATGTCATTGAGAAGTTCCTTAATGTTTTGTTCTTACTTCTAGATTTAGTAAATCTGTTCTGGATTATGCACAGCAATATGCTTACTGAAATACTTAAGTACAGTATTAGAACAACTGAAGTTTGTTTTTATTTCCTTTGCGGTTCAGAATGGTGGCGAACAGCAGACACGCACTCTCGTCCTGGGGCAGCTTTTTTCCCACCACTCTTGGGAATTCCCACATTGTTTGCTCCTCCTGCACAGAATCATGATTCTGCTTCATTCCATTCAAGAGCTACAGGAAAAAGTAGTCGGAGCACTACAGACAAAGGTAATGGCTGGAAATAATCATATTGAACTTCTGCATGTGCAGAAAGATGTGGAATTCCACCTTTACTTTCCTCATTTTTCCCATTCCTAAACAGTTCTATAAAAATTGGTTCTGTTGGGTAAGGATGATACATACCAAGTATGTGTTTGGCCTTTAAATCACGGATGCTCTCTATGATTAAACTAAAATAACTCCAAATCAGAGTGACACTTTGACAAATTCTAATATATGTGGTGAGTAACTTGTAAGTAGTCTAGGATCTTGTTACATGTCTATGCAACATTAGGTGACTGGAGCATCTCAAAGAAATGACCTGTTACTTCAGATTAATTTTAAATGTCACTTAGTAAATCTGTCATCTTTAGGTATGAATGGATCACTGAATGGCAGCAGTACCACTGCAGTCTCAGCCCTCAGCACGTCCGTGCTCTCCACTAGCATTGCAACATCGGCAGGAGCAGTGAAAAATGTGACCTCAGGAGCTGGAGGACGCAAATACAACCAGGAGCAAAGCAAAGTTCAGCTTTTGGACACCAGGGCTGACAAAATCAAAGACAAGGTAAGTACACTGAAAGAAACTGAAGATTCAGATAAAAAATTTGTCATGATAAATGTTCTGCACGCAGGAGCATTTTTAAATTTTCTTTCTGAGTACAAGATGTTTTGGGTTCTTTTTGATCTATTAGAGCAAAATCTATCTCCTTGTCTCTGTAGGGATTTTTTTGGTGTGTATTGGTGTTTGAAATTTTTTAAAATTGTTTGGGGGTTTTTTGACATACTTAGGAACAAAAAGTTGCTATTAATGCTGATTTCACTAGATGATAAGTTAATAGCAGTGTCCAACACCTTTTTTCATTTAATTTATCTAATTTTTTAAAAATTGTATTTTTAACACTAATATTTGATATTATTTGTTACAGTATATATATACACATATATTGGTATTACAGTTATAACATTATTGATTATTTTTGTGAATTTAATTAGGTTTTCATGTATCTTATAAAAACAGAAAATTTTTAGATGTAAAAAATGCTTTTCTGTAAGTCATTTCCTCTTTATCAGAAGAAAGAACTATTATTCACTGCTGTGTTTCAGCAGTAATCTTAGCTATCTAATATGAAAGACATGAGTAGTCTCAGTGAGTTAGTAAACCTTATATACTGACCTAAGCACTCTAAGAACTTTGCTACTCTTGGAAGCAAAACTGTTGAAGCAAAACACAGAAAACTGTATACCGGGAAGGTGATTACTCAGAATAGAAGCTAAGGGAGTAACTCTCTACTGATAGCCATTTAGGCTAAAATCTTTTTCTTTCTTTATATCTATTTATTTTTGTTTTGTGAGTGAATTGGGCCTCTTGCTTGCTTTCTGTTACTGAACTACATTCAGCCACCAAGTCCAAATGTTTGAAGGTGAGAGATTGGCATTTTCAAAGGACAGCTGGTGTTTGATGTATCTGCATAAAAATAGGGGTTAGCACTGAAATGGCTGCTTATTATTGTATAGTGATATACAATGTTTAGGTTATGGACAGTAGGGAAATTATTAAGAATATTGTCCCTCAAAACACTCTTCATGTTCAACAGTTGACACCTTTTGAAAGTATTAAGCTGGTTAAAGGTATTTGGGAAATCTTTGACCTTTTTTCAGGCTTAATACTAAAAATGGCTCTTTCTAAAATTCTGATTTTATCCTGGGTATCCACATGCAAAATTTAGCTTTCCTTCTGTGGTGCAGAGGTAAAGGTTTTTCCAGATGGTGTTTCTGTATTTCTGACTATTACTATTACTACAGTTGGGCAGAGTACCAAATACATTTCTATTTTAATATCTCTAAATACCTTCCCAAAAGATACTTTTTGGCTCTTTGCTTTATTCAGAAAATTTTACCTCTTTTTGGCCATTGTTTGTTTGTTTGTGTTTTTGGTTGGTTGGTCGGTGTGTTGTTTTGGTTCCTCCCCCCCATTTTCTGTCAGGATGTCTGTCAGCATTGTTATCTTCTCCTTTGTGTTACCTTTCATCTTGAAGTATAAATTTGGTACTGTTGATAGATTTCTTGATGCAAGCACTGATTTCAAACTCCAGTTTTATTGGCTAAATACTGAGGTGCTGTAAAAGGATGGATTTGATGTACAAGTACCTTTCTTAAGAATGTTGTGTTCCGTATCTTGACTTCTAAGTCCTTTGTCTCATGCAGATAAATGTCAGGTTGTTTTTTTCTTGAGTTCCTGTAGTAAATTTTGAAATACTGAAATGGAGTTTTTTGTTCATAATCTTACTTGATATGCTGATGTTCATAACTTCTTCTAAAACTTTTTATGAGGTAAATGGTATTTGTCAGTGTAATGACTTGAACAACCTTTTGTATCAAAAGACAGAAATTACTCCGAATGAGAACTCTAACATGATGATGATTATGATTATTAAAGCTGAGCTTTTTACAAGTGATGTTATGCTTTTAAATTTTTAAGTGTAAAAACTTACCTCTTCTTGAAAGCTCTTTAAAACCTTTTAATATACTTTTCTAAAAGTTCTTTTATTTAGGGTTTTAGGTTTTTTAGTATTCATCTTCTGATTTCATCAGTCATCTCTTTAGTTATAATTTCTTTTTGAGGATGGTATCTAAAAAAATTGTTAAAATATTTATTTAGTTTTAGGAAAAAAAGAAAAAGGCACAGCCAATATGTGCCTGAAAAAAGTGTTTTTACAGTTGATGAAAATCTAGAGTTACTGTCAATATAATGTAGTTGTCAGGGTATTTCAGCAGATTCTGGTCCATTTTTCAGAAGCAAATCCCAGAAGCAATTTGATGAACATATTCTTTTCAGTCCTCAAAAATCTACATTGCTGTACAGCCCATACTGTGAAAGTAGTTAAATGAATGCATCACTGAAACTTTCAATAAACCTAATTTGTTATTCTTTCTGTGCTGACTCGCACCACAAGTTTTAGGTATGATTTTTTTTGAAATTGGCACATTCTGTGGAGCTTTACTAGACCCAAATTCTAGGTCAGTGTTCTAGTCCTAAATTTGGCGTTTTACTTTGTGATGTAGTGATGCCAGCAGTGGTCAGAAAAAGACTTCATTGGAACTTTGTGACCAGTTTTTAATTTTCATCACTTTGTGAAGCACTTTTTCTTTAAGCATTGCAGATCGCTTTACTCCAAAGTCTCACTCTTCTTTGTTTCAAAAATTATGTGTAATAATAAGATTACATAACAGATTAAATTGGAGGCATTAACAGAGAATTCATCTTCCCGGTAGAAGCCCAGAAAAAAAGCAGTGGAAAGCTCCAGTAACAGCGACAGTGATTCGGGCTCCTCTTCAGACACCTCAAGTGAAGGTGTAAGTAGTAGTGACTCTGATGACCTAGAGGAGGATGAAGAGGAGGAGGAGGAGGACCAGAGTGCTGAAGAGAGTGAAGATGATGAATCTGATTCCGAAAATGAAGCACATCACAAAAGCAAGAACAAGGTATAACACCTCACTCTGCTGTCCACAGTCTTGTTGCTACAAGCTGTGTGTGGCAAGCTGACCTACTCACGTCTGTGAACAAGTAGTCAACAAATATTTAACTGCACATTAATAAATGCTAAGAATACTCGATTTAGGTTTGCTTCAGGGTTTTCTGTTTGTGGGGTTTTTGGGAGGGGTTTTTTGGTTCTTTTGTGTGCATGCATGTCTTTGTATTGCTGTTCTTTACAGGCCAGGAGTTTACAGTTGGTAGACTGTTATTTTTTGTTATGAAGTAGGAAATAGAAAGAAATTACGTACTATGTGCAGGTGGTGAATTGAAAATATATCATTGTGGATATTGCTTTGGGAGTTACTTTTTTCCTAGCAGAATGCCTACCTTTCCCTAGTAGTAGAACAACAAGATTGGAATCTTTGGTATCCTGTTAGGTTTACAGTCAGAAATACATTTAAGAGCAACCATGGTTTAATACTCCTTCTCTAGTAAACATTGTTGTGACATGCTGAAACTATCTGGGGGAAAAAACTGGAAATGAACAATAAATATATTACACGACTGATTTAAAAGTTATTATTGTTCATCCTCTGCCAAGACTAGTGTAATTGGTTCAGGGAGACTGATCATATGTTTAGCCTTTTTAAAAGGATCTTTAACTTATGTAATGAACACTCAAAAATAAATATTTTGCAGGTGCTAATGCATAGTGGTGTAACAGATATGAAAACCGATGGACAAAAGTCACAGGACAAATCTCAAGAAAAAAGAACACACCAGCAGATACCTCTTGTGTCTGATTCCCAGACTCACTCATCATTCCAGTCCCAGCAGAAGCAGCCTCAGGTTTTGTCACAGCAGCTTCCGTTTATTTTTCAAAGCTCTCAGGCAAAGGAGGAATCTGTGAACAAACACACAAGTGTAATACAGTCTACGGGATTGGTTCCTAATGTGAAACCTTTGTCTTTGGTACATGAAGCCAAAAAGGAGACCTATTTAAAACTCATAGTTCCTTCCCCTGATCTACTCAAAGCAGGGAATAAAAATACCTCTGAAGAATCTGTCACTTTGACCAGCGATGTTAGATCTAAACGGGTGAGTGAAGTTTTTGATTATTTGTAACCTGTGTCATCTGCTTAAAAAGACATAACATTGCCATCAAACTCTTTTAAATATAGCGTATTAAAATTATAAGTATACTTATTTTCATAATCGTGGGAGTTTGTGTTTTTTGTGTTTTTGTTGATCTGGGTTTCTGAATGGTGTAAATTAACTAGATTGTGTGGGTCTTGCATCTCTTAAGAACAATGGGCACCTGAAATCAATGTCAAAATAAGAAAATTATAAATCAAAATATGTAAATTGTGTGGCCTGGATATTTTTCCTATGCTTCTAGATTCAGTGAAAATGCTTATTTAATACTTCCCATATCTGGTATGTAAGCATGACTTCACTTTCTTTCAAGTTAGATAGTTCCAAGTCAAAGTAATTGAAATCACCTATTTTAACCATGATTTTAAACAAAGAAGCTGAAAGCCATTTAAAAAAATGCTCATTGTAATGTTGAGTTTTGTTTGCTCTTTAAAGACAAGTATTTATGCACTGATAGCTGTAAAAACTCAGTATGGCCATTTCAGTAGTTTTTTTAGAATGGTCTGGGTTGGAAGGAACCTTAAAGCTCTACCCTGTCCCCTCCTGCCATGGCAGGGACACTTCCACTGTCCCAGGAGCTCCCAGCCCTGTCCAGCCTGGCCTGGGGCACTGCCAGGGATCCAGGGGCAGCCCCAGCTGCTCTGGGCACCTGTGCCAGGCCTGCCCACCCTCCTTCAATTTATCTTCCTTTTTACTGGTCCGGACTGTACAATAAGTTTATGTGTCTGTCTTAACAGTTATGAGGCTTCTAGAATTTTTAGATCTTCAGTTTATTTATTTTTAATAGTAATTAAGGTGACTGCTGGTGAATTTTCTATTCAGTGAGATTTGAATGGAGATTGGAAGAAATTAGAAATCTGTCATTTTACAAACACCAAGGTTCAGGATATATACAGAAATAAATATATTAAAAATACATTTACAGAGGCAACTGTCATTATTATTATTTTATTTTTTCAAGTTTTGTTTTAAGCTAGTAGTATTCAGGAGTAGTAAACTCAATTCTGATTCACAGCTAACTCACAGGCCCTCAATGAGGACTGAAAAATCCTTAATTTTTATTGCTAGACTAGAAGATAAGAACTGTTTTTCCTTTCCAATTTCTTGTTACTAGGTAAAATTCAAATAAGCTTGTCATTTACCAGGAGTAGCTAAATAAATTATAATTATGATAACATAGGTCTTTGCTGTTGAAAGAGGCTTCCGCTTTCAAATTTATGAGTCTTTAGGTGATGATAGACCACACATTTCATAGTTTGATTTCTCTAAAATTTTTACTGGAGGTATACACTGTGTGAATATTTATTTTAGAGATCTTCATAATTTCTTATTCAGTTTTAAATGTTAGTAACTTCCAAGAATGTATTGTGTTTGACTTAATTTTTAAAAATTGATTTTAAACTGTACCATCTTTATTCATTTCATTGTATTTTCTTTTGAAGATGATGTGCGGATTTTTTCTTTGGAAGAGTCTTTAGACTAAAGACACTGTAAGCTTTACATGCATTTCTGAGCAATTACTGAGCAATTACTAAATTTTACATGAAGAATTTCAAGTACTCTTTCAGTTAAACAGTTAACATATCACAGCATTTCTGAGTAATACCTTTTCCCTTATTCTTTTAAATAATTTTTTTCTACACCAAGAGTCCTCTGTTGGTTTTCTAGTATTGTGGCCACTGGTGTGTTTTACTTACCTTGTGTTTTAAAGTGAACAAATTGTTAAAGGTAGCTGTACATTCACATTTTTATACACTGAATTATGTTATAAGAAGAGGTTTTTCTGTGCTGGTACACAAGAGTAGTAAGTATCTTTCTAAAAATGGTGTTTTTCAGAATGATTAATACCTTTATGAATGTCTCTGTCTAGAGCATTGTAGCAGGTGGGAATGCTTCCCTGCATAATTGGAATCAACTTCATCTTGAGTTCAATTTGTCTTTCCCTACTTGATTTACAGTGAAAAAATCATGCAAGACTTGTGTAACCAGTAGTTACTCATCTCTTCTATTCTAGCTAGTATCTGCTTTTGGCTTTCTGGAAACGGCTTAGCAGATGTTTAAAATTTCCTAGAGCTTACCTGCCTGAATAACAAAGAAAGCCAAACAAACACCTCCACATTTTATTTCTCTGTCTTCTTACTTCTTTAGGAACAATATAAACAGACATTCCCAGCACAGCTAAAGAAACAGGAATCGTCTAAGAGCCTGAAGAAGGTTATTGCAGCTTTGTCAAGCCCCAAACCAACATCTAGCTCACCAGCTCATCAAAAACTCACATCCTTGGAAAACAACCATTCTAACCCATTCCTGACAAATGCACTTTTAGGTAATCACCAACCCAATGGAGTTATTCAGAGCGTCATCCAGGAGGCTCCTCTTGCACTCACTACGAAACCGAAACCCCAGACCAAGATCAATGAAAGTGTAGCCATTTCCAGTAGTGCCCCCTTTTCTTTGCCAATAAACTTGAGTGCATGTGGGAAAAAGCCAACTGGTAACCGGACAGCTGTTATGCCCTCTACCTCTCCTGTGTTACCTGGTTCAGGAAAGGATAAAGCAGTCAGCAATAATGCAGTAAATGCAGTAAAACCACAACACCGCCTTCATTCTGCAAAGCTGGTGGTGGAGCAGTTCAGAGGGGTAGACTCAGATGCCCCCAGCAGTAAAGACTCTGACGACTCAAACGATGATGACGACGATGATGAAGATGAAGATGAGGACGATGAAGAAGATGATTCTGATGATAGCCAATCAGGTGGTTTAACCTTTTTAATAGGAAAAGCAGAAACTTAATTTTTGCATTTTGAAAACATGCATTTCCCACCATATTTTAAAATAGGGGCAGGAAATACTGGGCCAGCATGGCCCCCACAGTGCCCTACACATATTGTTGAAATTAGCATATGTCCCCATTCTCCATTGTTTCGTGTCCAAAAATCATGTTTGGGGTGTTCAGATACTTGGTCAGCTGTCCTGGGGAGGTGGCTCCTTAGTCTTTTGGAAAGGCTGTCAGAGATCTGCCTTCCACATTAGTCACCCAACCTGCAGCTTGATGTGACAAAGTGCTCAGGAAGGGATTGACATTAAGGCTGATGGATGGTTGATGATCCTGGCAGACAGAGACCAGCTGCAAAACAGGTTTCCTAGCCAGAGAGGGACTAAACAAGGGCATTCAAATTGTCAAGACAGGCAAGAAAACGTGTTTCTGTGCCTCATCCAGGAGCAGAGTAGTCCATGAGCAAGTAATTGGACAATTTTAAGGTCTATAGACCAGTCTATGCAATTTGGAATGGCAAGGCCTGTTTTAAAGAGTTGACTGTATTCACAGTCACTGCTTTGTCTTGTGTGCTGATATCCCTTGTGTCCAGCCTCCACCTTCATCATTCTCTTCCACCTCTCATCCACACACCCTCTACTAATCTTTTTATCTCAGCATTGTATCTCACCTTTAGTTCCTTACCCTGGCTGTCCTCAATTCTTACTCTTCCTTTGCCCAGATTTCCATACTTTTGATTCTGACACCTTTCAGCCCGTATCCAGTTCTGTTGTTTTCTTCCTCTTCATGATGGATTTCACACCTGTGAAATGCCCTTCCTGGGGTGATGTCCAGCTGCTGCCCGTCCAACGGGATGATTTAGCTGTAGCTCATTCTGGGGTAAACAGTCTTGAAATACTGCAGCTTCTGTCACTCATCTGTTTGCATTCAAAAGAACAGTGTATTATTGTGCAGAGTTACTTAGTGCTGTCATATTTGTAGTAACTTTAAAGCTTAGGTAGTTAATTGGAACCTCCTATTTATACTCAAGAGATGTTATTAAAAAAGCATGTATAAGAAGAGAAAAGACTTTGCAAGTGTTAGGACTTCAATGTACTTGCTAGTAGTTTCCAAGTCATAATGTGCCTTTCGCCACCCTTTCTTTAAACAGAGTCTGACAGTAATTCTGAGTCAGATACAGAAGGGTCTGAGGAGGAAGATGATGAGGATGATAAAGACCAAGATGAATCGGATACTGACACTGAGGGAGAAAAAGCCCCGCTGAAACTGAGTAAAACTTCATCCTCTGTGAAGAGCTCTTCCATCGGTCTTGCAGCTCATTCCACCCCCCTTAATCTCCAAGTAGCAAAGACGTCGAGCTCGACACCAGCTGCCTTGTGTCCTGAGTCCCAGCCTGCAGTGTTCCTCGGGACAGCAGCCTCCACCCTCACGCCAAGTGCACATTGTGGTACCTCAATGTCTTCTCTTACACTACTACCATGTGATAGCTGAGGTCCATGTGTTGTGAAAGTAATTGCAGAACTAGTCCAGTGCTGGTTTTTACCCTCAGAACAGGGATTCACTGAACGGCCACCCTAGAGATGTGGCAGAGTCACCCTCACGTGAGCTTTTCAGATGCCAGTTGGTCAGGGTGCAGGTTAATCTTGGCAAAGCTTCCTTTCCCAAGGAAGGCTGGATCAGGTGTCTTTTCAGATGTCCCTTCTGACTTTGACTGTTGGGTGACTCTGTGATCTTTTCATGGGTGTTTGCAGCAGTCATTAAGATTTGACAGCCAAATTGCAAGTTCTCCAGACTAGAACATTATGCCATTACAGACCAGGACATTTTGACTCGTGTAATTATTTAGAGAAGATAGAATTAAATATCCAGATTTGATATTTATTACATTAAAACCCTTAAGTCTTTGGAATTCTCCATTTTATTTTAAATTAGGTATTCTTCTGATTTCTGAACATTGTAGTTTATGTTCTGAATCTTAAGTTTTTATCCCTTCCTCAACAAACTTTGTAACCATATTTTGTTAGAACATAATTTTCTAATAAGTCTTTCAAAATTCTCACTAGAATTTATGGATTATTCGCAATGATTTTTTTTTAAAGTTCATAGAAAGTACGTTTAGCATTTGCCTGATACTATATAGTTCTTATAATCCATCATTTGGTGACTTAATTTGTAAGATTTAGAAATTACTGTGGCTACCGTAAAGAGTGCATTTTTGAAAGTCACATTTCTTCTTTGCTTGCTAACAATTAAATTAAATCTCATGATTCCTACTTTGAATTAGAGACTTGCTGTTTATTAACATGAGTGTAAGCAGATTTTTTAAATGGGGACATCTCCTTATAAATAGGTTTTTATATTTGCATTCAGTGGAATAGGAGCTTCATTCCATGTCATACAAAGGCATTAGCTTTGAAGAAGTATAATGTGATCTACTTAGTATTTATCCCAGAAACAGGGTTGTTTACTGTACAGTTTATAAAAGATTTAATATGGATTAGGAGTAATCCAAATGGGTAAATTAAAAAGATGACGTTTTTCTCAAGAATCTGTGTTGATTTGGGATGCTTTGAAAAGTCTGATAGCGGATTTTACTGTTTACAGGAGTAGGAGGTAGAATAAATTTTTTGTCCTTGCTTTATGTAGGATAATACTACACCCACGAATCACCTAATAAGAACCAACACAATACAACAAAAATATTTTTGTGAAACTTCTACCTAGAGTTGGTTGGTCTCTGAAGGAGTCTTGTCTCTTCTCTGTATCTGTTTTGCACTGGACTTTCTACTTCACTTATATTTGGAAAAGCAGCCTCCCTCCCTGTACTGTGGCCATTCAAAACAATGCAGTACTCCTTCATGTTAGGTTAAGAGTGCAGACCCGTGTCTAAATTTTGGGATCTGAGCCCAGAGATTTCCATGGTGCTTTTTCTAGGGCTGTCTCCAGGTGCTGTGGGAGGAGCTGCTGGCAGCTCCCTTGGCAGCGGGCGTGGTGCTGCTGTGACGGCTGGGAGCGGCTGGAGCCGGTGCCAGGGGTCACTCTGGTACCAGCCCTCACTCGTGGCCCTTCCCAGGGGAGAGATGTGTCACGTTCTCGACCGAAGGTCCAAATTACCTTTTTCAGAAGTGCGTCTTCCACAAGTTGGTCTGTGTGCATAGTTCACGCTGCCTGAGAGGCCTGAGGAAAGCCTTTCACACTAAAAAACCCCACATTTGGCAGTTGTCTCTGGGATACTACTGATTCAGTTGCTTGACAAGCACCAAACACAACATCTGTTTGAACTGGGAAAAGCTGAAGTAGTTCTGAAAATTTTCTGCATTTGGCATTTGACTGCGGTCTATAGGCAGTGCTCTAGGAAGACAAGACCTATTAGAATATGGATCTTTAAAGTAAAGTGTGTTTTTATTTGCATCTTCTTCACTGAAAAAAATTTTACATGGTATTGTCTAGAAAAACAGGCGTGCAAGGAATTAAACTAGCAATAATTGAGAGCACTAAACAGGACAAGCATAGGTATGCTTGATAGGTATGGGATAGTTAGGTTTTCTATTTACAATTTCAGAGGATGAGGTTGCAGGAACTTAGAAGAAATTGTATTTCAGAAGAAGAACACTTCCATCAGTTTTCTTGGTAATTGAGGTACATAATGGCGAGAATGGAAAACCAGTTTTCTTTTGTTTTGGGGATGGAAACATAAAAAGTGCATTTTACGAACATGTTTTCTTTTGTAAGCTCTGTTAGGTATTAATCAATGATTCTGTTTTAGGTATTTCAAAAAGACGAAGAGTAGCAGATGAACGGGAGCTGCGTGTTCCTCTTGATTATGGGTATGTTATGTATGTACCTGATTTTCCTTAGAGGGAGAGGGAGATAATGCCTTCAAAAATCCTTTGGTAAAGAAATGAGTTTAAAAAATTTTGTGGCTGCATACTAAGGAGAGGGCTTCAACAATTTAGATTTCTGACTCCCCAGTGACTGTGAATCTCTTTAAAAAGTGTCAGCATATTTCATGTGTTAATTTTGGTGCATTAAATTTGCTCTTTTGCAAAGATGACCCATCTCCTAGCTGTTTAGCTTTGGTAATTAATCCTAATGATCTGAGCCAATATAGACTACAAATAACTCCCTATAGTTCTAAGCTGTTTAAAATCTGGTAATATGTAAGTCACTTGATACAAATAAATTCATATATTTAGTCAGTTTGGACAATCTACATGATAGAGTTTCTGGTTTGGTCTGTTTGATTTATGATACCGTAGTCACATTTTCCTCTTCCTTTTTTTTGTAGAATTCTAAAATTGACACAAATTACTTGTTTTTTAAAAAGTGTGTTGTTGTATGCAACTGTTTCATATTACTCTAGCTGGCAAAGAGAAACCAGAATAAGAAACTTTGGTGGTCGTCTTCAAGGAGAAGTAGCATATTTTGCACCTTGTGGAAAGAAGCTGAGACAGTATCCTGAAGTAGTAAAGGTACATTAACTTTTTAACTTCTGTGTTCTAATGCTAGTAAGCATGCTTGCAATTAAAATATGTATTTTTTTTTTCTCTCCAGTAGAGGTACTTACTTTCTGTGATGTGAGGTGTAATGTATCTCAGTCTGTTACTGATTTGATGTCTTATAAATGCGTATCCCTTTGACAGAACATGCAAAACATTGCAGTCACAAAGTTAGCTGTACATCAAAGCTGGGTTGTAATTATTTACAAGCTGAAGTGGAAAAATATGTGATTTTTTCAGTATCTCAGCAGAAATGGAATAATGGATATCTCAAGGGACAATTTCAGCTTCAGTGCAAAAATAGGAGTGGGTGACTTCTATGAAGCCAGAGATGGACCGCAGGTATCCACTTTTTAAAAAGTAAAGTTTTTGATCCAAGGACCATTAACTTAAGTTTAGGTAAAGTAATTTTTGCTACGATCTGAAGCATTACCTGTTTTTAGCTAATTATTTCTAAGGCTGCACGTATTCTTAACAGCAGTTAGATTGAGACGTGGAGAGCTTGATCCTGGGCTGTGCTGAGGGCCGCACTCAGGTGGCTTTGCCCAGAGGGTGCTTTAATGATCGGCTCTGAGCCTGGCCTGGTCTAGTTTGAAAACTCAGAGCTATGTATTTTATCTTAGCATTCAGGTCTTTCTGACTTAAGACTTTGTTTCTTCTTTTATTGAATACAGCCTTGTATCAATAGTAATTTATGTGTAATGTTAAATCCCACTCTCAGTGTGTTCATAATAGATGTATGTGTGTATGTGTGTGTTTATATATATATGTAAATTGCATGTTTATATACAAGTGTCTCCTGTATCAAGAATACTCTCTGAGCATCCTGAAGCATGACACTTTTACAAAGGGAGATGCAGAACTATACCAGTTGTGCCATACAGTGGTATAATTGTTAGATGGTGTATAGACAAACCACTTCAGGATAATTAAAACTAAAATTTTAAGGAAATTGTTACTGTGTTTGTGCCATGCTGTATTACTGTATTTTGGCCATTTTGCCATTTCTTTAGGATGTGTATGAAAATTTTTGGACTTTTCTCAGTGAAGGTATTTGCTTCTTTAAGGGATAAGTGTTCTGAGCATGATACTAGCTCTCAACAGTCTTGAGTTCAGGTTTGAGTTAAGCCTGATGTTCTTGTAATACCTTGTAGAAATACATAATGTTAGCGTGAAATGAAATTGAATGTCTTTAATGAAAGCATTAAAGACTGAAATCATGGTAAGCAGCTTCTTCTAGGTGGTGCTTCCTGGCTTACAGGCTAAAACATTGCTAAACTTGCTTCATGTTTGGCCATTAACAGTTACAAGTTCCTGTAGTTATGAACTTCATTAAGTACCTGCGTGTCTTGACTGAAATAATTCATTTTACTGTGATGTACTGTAATGGCAGGGTATCTGCTCTCTTTTTGCCCTGTTCTATTTTCTGTGTCTGTTACCTTCATTAGTCTTGTCCCCTTCTTTAGTTATAACTGTCTTCTCCCTTTAGTTGATTTGCAGTTTGCCCTATGATAAAACTTGAAAATTAAGGCAGTGTGAGGGGAAGATTTCTGCAGGCAAGACTGGCAATGTGAACATTAGTTTTCTGTACATATCATCACTGAACTTTGTACTGATGTGGTTTTTGATAGGTTCCACTAAGACTTGGGTAGACAAGGGAGAAGTTTTCTTACTAGAAAAAGAGACTGAGGGCAGCTTTGTCAGATGTGCTAAGATGTGTTTACATTTTATGTGTGCATGAGGGGTTACAAAACAGTGGAGCTACACTCATGCTGATAATATTGCCTAGTGAAACAGTATGTGCTACTATACTTCATAAAAAGAGCTTGCACCCTCTTTACCAAAGTTTTTTGAATCATCCAAATTCAAAATAATATATGATAATCACATCTTCATGCATGTCTGGAGGTAATTCCAGAAGTTTTTTTTTCTGCTTTTTGGTAATTTCAATTATTCTGCATAGCCTTTAGTGATTATTCTTCCCTTCCTTCGTTATACATTTCTGTTATCTTTTGAGACATGCAGCATGTGCTGGTCTAATTTTCACACAGCTCTAAGATGAAACAAGATGTGAAGAAAATTATCTTAAGGCTAAATAAGTATTATTAAATATTTACCTATAGCAAGCCAAAAGTATGTGGGTTGCCTGCTTCTGTTAGTGCCTGTGTTTCTCTCTTGTGGTATGCAAACCATCAAATATTATGGATTATTCAAAGCAGTGTTTGAATGCTGTAACAGAAGCATATCTGGCAGAAGTGGGCCACAAAGGAGGAGGATTAGAAGAATGATTGAAGTTTGGCAAATGTGAAAATTCAGTGACTCGCCCTGGAAGCTTTAAACTGCTGTGATTTAGAAAGATTGGTATGAATATGATTTGGGCTGATGGAATAAACATGGGTCCCCATGAGTTTAAGTAATATGTATAGGAGTCTTTGTCCTATTCTGAGTTCTGCAGTTCAGTTTGGAAAGCAATGTTAACTTTTCCCCACAAATCTAATCTGAAATTTAAGTGGATTGTTGCTTCTTGCAAAGTGCCTGTGGTTTTGTTCATTAGCTTGATTAACAGGATTTGAACTTGATTCTGCTTTCATACATAGTTGTCTGGTGTCTTTTTAGCAAATGTCCTGATGGCAGCACAGTACTGTGGTACATGGTAGATGCTTGAAGGTGACAAATTGAATAAAGTTATTATTTTGATTAGTTTGAACAATACACCACAACATTTCACAATGTTATTCCCATTTTTTCTCTAAAAGCTTTAATTTTATGGAAGCCTGTGATTCTCCCCTGTTAGGGCACAACCCCTATATTTTATCTTTGAAATGTCAAAAACCCAGAGTTTTTGTACATTTTTTTAATAGAACATCCTGACTGTACATTCTTTTAAAAGAAATGTATTTTGGGTTAGATTTTGAAAGTTGTTTGAGCACAAAATGTAGATGGTCAATCAACTCTTGCTTAACCCTTAATGGGACTATTTTTGTCTTGTCCTCTCTTAAGTTTGTGAAAACTTGTGCATCCACAATGCCCTTTGACAGGGCATTAAACTGTCTCTCCCATCCCTTGAAGCACCTGCTCCTTTTGCTTCCTGAGCCATTGCTTACTTCATTTGATGGCCTCTAGTTTCTCTTTCAGGTGGCATTAGGAAAATGTAATACCCAACATGGTCTCTGGTACTCATGATCTGGTAGACCTCTTACTTTTTTGTGGTGCATATTTATTATCATTAGTATCATTAACTGCAGAAAATACAAATACAGGGCAAGAGCAATCTCTCCATTGCTGTTCTAAGGTACTTTCTGAACTATGGCTGCATCTCCTCCTCTTCTTGGATTTGTTTTGCCTCCCTTGGCATGTACATTTTATAAGATTAGGTTTTCTAGGTTGGAAGTTGGTGTAGCTAGTAAGTATTAAATCTACCTCAATAAACTGAACCTGTGATAAACTGTACTAGGCAAGTACTAGGCAGAGAAATAAAAGTTACACTTAAGTAATACTTTTCAAGAAAGTAAGAGAATTAACTTCTAGTCAAGTGGTAGAGGTGAATATTTTGGGTTAAAAAGTCCTTAGGGGGGGCACATGATGATGTGGTACACATTAATGATGTGGTCTTGGTTCTGAACAGAGCATTTTCAGAACGTAATTATTAACAAAGCCCTTTGGAATGTGTGCAAACCAAGTGTGTCTTGTACTTTGGGGGATGGTCTTAACTGGGAATGATTCAGACTTTAGATAAGTATCTTTGCAGATACTGATAACTCCTTTGAAATCTGAATGTCTCATTAACAAACTGCCATTTCTTTTGCTGAAGTTATTCAAAACCTTTGTAATTGTGAAGAATGAGCAGAAATAACTAAAAGACAAATTATGAAAAAAAGCAAAAATCAATTATGTTGTGGTACGGTAAATTGGATTTTAGGTTTTATGTACATATAAATGTGAAAACTAAAGCACTCCAAATATATTTCTTCTGAACTGGTATTTAATGAGTTTTTAAATTACCAACTTTTCTTCTTGCTTTAGCAGACATTTTCAAAATTTTTTACAAACCTTTTTAAGGCAACTTATAAAGAAGTCCTAAAGGATGCTTCACTTGCAGATTTTCCCCGCATTTGTCAAAAACTTGGGGAAATGGTAAAAGAGTTCAAAATTTTGAAATACTGGTGTTCAGTTAAACAGGCTTACCTAGACAGTACACATTTTCTGCTCAGTAGACACAATGAACTCCAGTTTTAGTAGCCAGTTAAATAAAGCTATTCCTTCATGAGGATTAACTTGGATATTTTTATTAAAAAAGTATTTTAGAATCTGCTTTCGTGATGCCTCAAAATACCGCAGTGCATGCTTTGTTTGGTTAGAGAATATAGTTCATGTAGCTTTAGATACGTGGGTGCTTAGAAGTTACTTTTCATTGATTCAAGCTGGTGCAGAAACTGTTTTGCAGTGAATGAGGGGAGAACTCAGTTGCACTAACTAAAACTTGATGATTAAAATGCATCTGTGTTTTTTCAGCTCAGTTGTTGAGCTCTACAACACTCAAAAGCAATATTTGAAAATACATTACTGCATTTGCTTGTTATATGTGCCAGAATTTCTGTAAACACACTCTGTTGGAAAACAGCACCTCATAGCTTGACACATTTTTTCATTCATGTTGAACAGTGGATTATATGAAAGCAGAATAGTTGTTGTTGAGTTTGCATAATTAGGAAAAATTTATTTTGCCCTTTAGAAAGGGTTGAACAATTTGATTTGATGAGAAATAATTAAAAATAACAACAGTAATGGCATATCTACAAGGTAAAAACTTTGTATGTGCTTGAATAGTCTTCAAAATCTTAGTGGTGAAATTTACAGAAGTTCTTAGTCATAGTCTCTCAATAGGTAGCTTCTGTGCATCATCAAGAAATTGCCCTGCCCAAATAATACATCACAGCACTTGCATATTTAATATCTACAACTCATCTTAGATTTCGGGTTATTTTAATCTGCATTTGTAATACTTCTCTGTGAAATGTGTCAATTAAAAGGGTGTGCAGTGGTGTCTTCTGAAAGAAGAGGAGGTCATTCCCCGTATCAGAGCTATGGAGGGGCGTAGGGGACGCCCCCCAAATCCGGACAGGCAGCACTCCAGAGAGGAGTCGAGGACCAGGCGCCGCAAAGGCCGACCTCCCAACGTTGGAAGCGGTGAATTTCTGGACAACGCTGACACAAAGCTTTTGAGAAAGCTCCAGGCTCAAGGTAAGAGCTGTGTTAATATTTTCACAAAGAGAGGGTATCTGTATATAGAGTTAGTATTTTTCCTATAAGACAGTGATTTGTCTCACTAGGATATTAGTATACAGCATTTTATTTTGGGCATTTGTTACATGCTGTTATTGAAGACTTTTTGATAGACCAGTAAATGGCTTATCAGTATAGGTTTTAAAGAAGGAAGTGCATATGTAAAGATGTGACTAAAAGCTTACTCTGCAGTTACTGCACAAGAAGCTGACAGTGTTTTGGGGAGTTCAGGCTTGCCAGGTCCTGGACCTCAGTCCTTTGAAAAGGAAGCTGAATTCAACCTCCAGAAAATCCTTCCTACAGTTGTCTTCTATGAGTGTGTCCATAAACAGTTAATTCAGATTTCAGAAATGTATCACAGGGTGGTAGAGTGCTTCAAGAGGTTACTTATTAGCATAAGAATGGCTGACTTTAGGTAGGCACAGGAAAGAGGCATGTGACCCAGGTGAGTGTGCTCTTGCTTCATTATGAAAAAATTATTACATAATTACATGAGGTAACTTGTAAGGAAAACTAATTCCGTGCTTTCTGAATAAAATGTTTATTTAGTAGTTTTGAAACAAATGTTTTCTGCTTTAGAAGAAAGAGGAAAACGGTTTTAAAATGAACCAGCATTATTGGTATGATTCTGTCACTTAATAAGTAATTTTTTCCTCCAAAACCAGTATTTATATAGAAAGTTCATCCATGTTTATTTGCACTGTTGACACAGTTACTGATACCTGATGTGCCATTAATGATAGTTCATAGAAAAATTTTGTAGATGCCAGTGTGTGCAAAACAAATCCTCTGTTTGCTCTGTCTTTACAACATGCAAATGTCTGGACAGGAACTGAATCTTTATTGTTGGACTGCACTGTTTTTATGAACTTAATATTTTCTTTTTGTAACAGAAATAGCTAGGCAAGCAGCACAAATAAAGCTACTGAGAAAGCTTCAGAAGCAGGAACAAGCACGAGCTGCCAAAGAAGCAAAAAAACAGCAAGGTACTTGTGCAAGGTTGTGCATGCTAGGGGATTATTTTGAAAAGTGTTTATGAAAAGTTACCTGTCTCTTGCCGTGTTCTGCTGATATTGTTTGCTTTTGTTTGTTAGCTATTATGGCAGCTGAAGAAAAGCGAAAGCAAAAGGAGCAGATAAAGATAATGAAGCAACAGGTAAACTATGCAATTGCTAAATAAGCTCTTTAAATGATGTTTTCATTATCATTCAATAAAGTGTATTTCAGAAATTTAGTAAATTACTAAGTATGCTGATTACAAAGTGTATATTTTAAATCTAGTTTTAAAGAGCACACACTGTATTAAAATTAATGTATTTAAATTGTAAATGTGTTAAAATTCTAAACTCCATTAAATTCACCATTAACCCATGTCCCCAGGTGCCACATCAGCACATCTTTCAAATTCCTCTAGGGACAGTGCCTCCACTGCTGCTGTCCTGGGCAGCCTGTGCCAGAGCTAGACAACCCTTTCCATGAAGAAATGTTACCTAATATCCAAGTTAAACCTCCATTGGTACAATGTGAGGCCATTTCCTCTTGTCCTGTCCCTTGTTCCAGGGAGCAGAGCCTGACCCTCACTTGGCTGCACCCACCTGTCAGGGAGTTTCAGAAAGCCAGAAGGTCCCTCCTGAGCCTCCTTTTTTTCCGAGCTGAGCCCCTTTCCCAGCTCTCTCAGCTGTTCTTGGTGCTCCAGCCCCTTCCACAGCTCTCTTGTCCTTCTGCTCTGGACATGCTACATCCCCTCAATGTCTGTATATGATCTCAGCATCCCAACACCTGGAAAAAGTGCTAATATTGTTTTCCTGTAAGTGACAAGGGTGACATGGGAAGAAGACAGAGATGCTGGTTGCCACTGTAGTGAGAAAATTCATGTGGCCAAAGCTCAGTTGAAGTTGAAGCTGCCAGAAATGTGGGGGACAAGGGAAAAAAGTTTTTTCAAATATATTAATGGCAATCCTGCTTGTGTTTATAAATTGGGAAATGAGGGGCTGAAGAGCAGCTGCAGGAAGGGATCTGGGAGTCCTGGTTGATGGCGAGCTGGGTGTCAGTCAGCAGTGCCCGGCACCCAGGAGGGACATCTTTGCCCTGGAGAGCATCAGGCCCAGCTTCGCTGGCTGGGAAGGAAGGGCTGTGTCCCACTCTGCTCTGCTCTGGGGTGACCTCACCTTGAGTCCTGGGGAGAGTTTTGGGCATCCCAATATAAAAAGGACAGTAAACCATTAGAGGCTATCCAAAGAAGGCCATGAGGATGGGGATGGGACTGGAGGGGAAGTCTTAAGAGGAGTGGCTGAGGAACTTGGTTTGTTCAGCCTGGAGAAGAAGAGACTGAGGGGGAATTCATTGTGGTCTTCAACATACTCGGGAGGGGCAGTGGAGGGGCAGTGCTGATCTCTGCTCTCTGTGACCAGTGACAGGACTTGAGGGAGCTGCTGGAGCTGAGTCAGGAGGCTTAGGCTGGGTATCAGAATAAAGGCTGACCAACCCAGAGCGTGGTCAGGCACTGGACAGGCTCCCCAGAGCAGTGGTCATAGCTTCGAGGCTGCCAGAGCTCCAGGAGCATTTGGACAATGATCCCAGGCAGAAGGTGGGATTGTAGGGCTGTCTGTGCAGGGCCAGGAGTTGGATTGATGATCCTGATGAGTCCCTCCCAGCTCAGCAAACTCTGTGATTTTATGACATCTTGAAGTGTTAAAAAAAATGAAAATATGAAACCCTTTCACATCTTTGAAATCCAGGTATTAAATCCTGACATGCTTCTTTTTTTCTGGGTAGTAAACCAGAACTGGTGTTACTGCAGACTACCTTAAATTGTTTTTTTTTCTTTTTTCTTTTTTTTTTTTAAGGAAGTGCTCAGTGTAGTAGATACAGAGCTCGAAGTTGTCACTCTACCATATATGAGTTACAGTAGAAAAGGCTGAGAGAGCTGGGACTCTGGAGAGTTCAGCCTGGAGAAGAGGAGGCTCAGGAGGATCTTGCTAATATTGCTAAGCACCTGAGGGGAGGTTGCAAAGAGGTGACTTCTCTCAGAAGTACCCAGTGACAGGAGGTTCCTTCTGAGCATTGGGAAACAGTTTGTCACCAAGATGGCAACTGAGAACTGGAGCGGGTGGCCCAGGGAGACTGTGGAGCCTTCCACATGGATTTTCAACAGCAGCCTGGATGTGGTCCTGGGTAATTGGTTCTAGGTGACCCTTCTTGGGCAGAGGGATGTGGACAAGGTGACTTCCAGATGTCCCTCCCAGCCTCAGCCAGTCTGCTCTTTTGTAGATCGTGACAGTTTCAACCTGTCCACTTCTCAAGGCAACCCATATTTATTAAAGAAAAGGAGCACACTGTGATTTTCAAGTGGTCCTTACATTCTGAGGGGTCCAGGGAGCAAGAATTTTTAAATTGTCAAATGCATCAAATCCAGACCTTGTTTGTCATCATCATATTCCTTCTTGATGTGTAACCTAGTAAAACTCATTATTTCAATGTGCAGAGTACCTTCTTCTCTGATAATAGTTCTTTATTCTGATCTCTGCTGAAAAGTTTGTTCTGTATTAACTCTAACCTTTATGGAGTTGAGAGTCCTGCATTTTGTCCACGATAACCCCTGCAGCGTTATAGTCTGGGGACATTGTGGCTGGACAGTGCCCCAGCAGAAAGGGGCCTGGAGGTACTGGCTGACAGCCCGCTGAACACGAGCCAGCAGTGTGCCCTGGTGGCCAAGAAGGCCAATGGTTCCTGGCCTGGATCAGGAATGGTGTCGCCAGCAGGGGCAGGGAGGTGATTCTGCCCCTGCACCTGGCACTGGTGAGCTCTCACCTTGAGTGCTGTGTCCAGTGCTGGCCCCTCACTTTGGGAAGGACGTTGAGACACTCGAGCACCAGAGGAGGCAGCGAGGCTGGAGAGGGTCTGGGAACACAAGCCCTGTGAGGAACCGCTGAGGGAGCTGGGAGTGTTAAGCCTGGAGAAAAGGAGACTCAGGGGTGACCTTATCACTCACTACAGGTTTCTGAAAGGTGCCTGTGCTCAGGTGGGGCTCTTTCTCCAGGCAGCACTGACAGAACCAGGGGACACAGTCTCAAGCTGCACCAAGGGAAATACAGGTTGCATATTAGGAAAAAGTTTTTTGCTGAAAGGGTTATAAAGTTCTGGAATGGCCTACCTGGGGAGGTGGTGGAGTCACCATCCCTGGATGTGTTTAACAAAAGACTGGATGTGGCACTCAGTGCCACGGTTTATTTGAGGTGTTGGGGCATGGGTTGGACTCTGATCGTCAAGGTCTCTTCCAGCTTGGTCATTCTGTGATTCTGTGAGAGGGTGTAGCACATGCTTTCAACTTTTGCACTGTTTTGTTTTAAAGTATAATGGGGGATAATAGAGACGTAAGGTCCATGCTGTGAGCTTCACATGGAAGCTTCACGTGGAAAAAGTTCAGCACTGTCTGAACAAGGCCTTTGAGTTAATTTTCTTGATAAGGTTGTGTTATGTTTGACTTCTCAACAGTTTATGGAGCTCGTAAGATTTGTCTGGAGTTTATTAGACTTCATGTATCAGAGCTCTATTTGTCAGAAAACTTAGTATGTCTTTCTCATCTGTGATTGCTCTTTTACTGTTAAATATTTTAGATTATCTTTTCTTAGGAGCTTGGTTTTGGTTTTAGTTACTTTTCAATAAAGTACATACATCACTATGTATATACTTTATTGTATGTGTCACTGTGTATCACTGTGTATCACTGTGTTCTCCAGAGAGTAAAATTTTAGAGTGATCCCTGTTCTAAGAGTCTCAGGCCAGCTCACAACAATGTATTCCGTACAGATGGTACAGATGGGCTTTACCCTCACTGTTGGGAAAGCGTCTGCAGTTCCAGAGAAGCTCATTGAGCTCCTTTTCAAGCTTCTGGTCTAGGCTTCCCCCAGCTTGCAGGGCTATTCCATGGTCTGGGCTTTGCTATTGAAACTTTGCAGGAGGTCTGGCTGGATGTATGCACTTTTCTTCAAAATGGTCCTTCCTAGTCACTGTGGCTCAGTCAGCTCTTTTGAGATAATCTCAAATAATGTGCTAATGAATTTTTAATAGCTAATTTAACAGACAAACCTATGCAGCACAGGTGTGTGCATTTCACAGTGTGAAATGATTCCAGTGTTTGCAATGATTACATTTCTCAATCAATGTAATAAGACTTGGTTCAGATTTTAGAAACTAATTTATGAAGAAGAATATATTAGAATATAGTTGCCCAGCATCCATCTGTAGAGTGCATAACTTCATCATTTTCTTCTCACCATGATGAAACATGCTTAAATGTGTTGTAGTACCCATGGTTCCCGTTCCAATTACTTTTGTTACAGCATGTATACAATTCCATCACTAAACTGCATACTAAAGCTTCCAAAATTAGCATCAATTACCTGAGTGCTTTAAATCTATGGAGAGACTGAAGTATACTTAGCTGAGCATGTTACCCAGGTTGCATGTGGGTAAGTGTTTCTGGCTGACAGAGCATGAGCTTTGGTTTTGCTGAGCTCAGCTCGCTGTGCTGCCCATGGGATCATAAAGGCCTGAGAGAGGCTGTAAGAACTGAGGCAAAAACAGAGCCTCAGTGCTTGGACAGACCTTGCTGTTTCTTGGTCAAAGAGATCACTTCAAAACATCATGTATTTCATGGCATAGCTCACCCTTTTGTTCATTCTTAACTACTTTCACTAGTTGTCAGCTGGAATTGGAATGCTCTAGTTTCCTTACTTGGTCATTAATCTGGTCCTCTTGAAGGTGTTAAAAAAATAATAAAAACTTTGACAACTTAAACATGAGCACCCACGCATAACTAGGTGTGGCTTCCTTCAGGGTTATACCAGGCATCTAATACTAGTAAAATTTCTAAACATATGGCAACAGTTGACTAAAATGGGTGAAACTCAGTAACAAAAAAGTATGTATAAACTTTGTCATTTTTAAAATGTAAGAGTATGTGTATAAAAAAGGTATAGTATGTATAGTAGGTAGAAGTATATGGGTTTTTTTTAAAGTATAATTTCCTTTACATAGTTTTTTAAAGAAGTAACTTTCTTGCCCTTGTAGGAAAAAATTAAGCGAATTCAGCAAATTAGAATGGAGAAAGAACTTCGAGCTCAGCAAATTTTGGAGGTAAAAATAATGGCTCAAATGTAATTTTTCCATTGCCATTTTAGTATGTATTTTAGTAGTCACACATGTAATTAGAAGAGTAACTAAATATAGCAGCTCTAACAACCTTATTTCTGAAGGCCAGTTCAAAGATGTCTTAAATTATTTCTCTTAAAAGATCAGCATAAACTGATCCATAATCTTACAAGTGTTCACACTTGGGCTCACGATTTTCTATCAGAATAGTCTTGTGTGTACATAAGTTAACAGCAGAACAATTCCTTAGAGAAAAATTTTGCAGTAGTAGGATGTTAAAACAATACTATGTTCTGTTCTGTATGAAGTGTAGTGGGTTTAAAAATACTATGTCTGTGTTAGAGTATACTCTACAGGTTTGCTAGTGTACTAGCAGATAGATTGCTAGTTTTCAAGTCTCCATTGACATAAAAATTAATAGTTATCCCTTTGCCATTTCTGTGTGTACTTGCATTATAAAAATAGCCAGGTGAAACAATTTTGAGTGGGATTTGAAATTCTTGTTGAATTTTTTTTAAGTAACTGAAATGTGAATTGATTGATTGTGAAAGCTGCATCAGAGCTTTCTTGCAATGTACGCAATAAGTGATGATGTTCTTAACTTTTAAAGACACATAACTTTACTTCTAGTCAGGTTATTTTCAAGTTGTGATTGTGCTGTTGTGTGACCTGTTTTGCATGCACAGGCAAAAAAGAAAAAGAAGGAAGAAGCAGCAAATGCCAAATTATTGGAAGCGGAAAAACGAATAAAGGTTAGTTTAGAGGAGCTCCAAAAACAAGAACTGTGTTATTGTACACAACATATGTTGATGTATAAAAGCAATATATTTGGGAGGCTGTTCATTGATAATGAAGCTGTACATAGAGACAGCAAATAATGACATGTATGTGTGGTTATAAAAAGGCATGAAGCATATGCAGAGGAGTTTGTGTATGTGTGACATATACACACAGATATACAGAGACAGTACTTTATATGCCATTACCATGGGTAGCGTAACAAAGTGTTCAATGAGTATTATTCACAATATTCTTTCAAGCACACTATCGAAAAATTGTTGTTTCTTGGCGAGCATAGTCTTTTCTAGGCTGTAATGCATGCAAGACTATAGAACTCTTTTACAAATACTGGATAATACAGTGTCTGTGTGTATATAAGTACTTCTATTGCTGCTTCGGCATTCTAGGTGTGTTCTAACATGGAACTCCCAACCCACCAGACTTACTGTCATGTATGCTGTGTATATTTCTCTGTAAGTTAGAATTTAAGTCAGATGTGCTGTTTTAGTGCAGCAGAACTGTGCAATTTGTTAAGTAAATTTTGACTGATGTTTAAAAAACTACATTTCTGTTCTTCTGTTGAAGGAGAAGGAGATGAGAAGGCAGCAGGCTGTTCTTCTGAAGCACCAGGTTGGTATAAGTTTGGTTGACCAAACAAACAGAATGACAATTGTCAGCTACTACTTTTAGTTGTATGTGGGGGGGGGGTGGAATCCTCAAAATATGCCCTTTTTAAACTTCTGGGTTTGATTCCTACACAGATTTTCTTTAGCCTTACGATTTTTTGCTTTGCTTTGGTATTGGGGTCTTTTGGGGGATTATAAAGTGGTTTTATGACTTTGTGATTTCTGTTTCATAATGTTGTGCCAACTCTTTCTACCAGGAGTTGGAGAGGCATAGACTAGATATGGTATGGGTATGTTTATTTTTGTACATCTAACACCGCATTGTGATTTGGTTGTGATATGGTTGTCATAGCAATGCATAAAATGTAGCACTGGCTGCTGTCATATTACATACTGCTGCATGGCTTTACAGCACAGTGCATTGCATACATCTGCTTGTCTTGTCTGTTAAGGAAAAAAAGACATGTCTTGAACATGTGTATAAATTGAATGTGGCAATAACTAAATGTAGTTTTTAACCAGGGATCTATGTTACTGATGTCCCAGTAAAAATTTGACTAGTATATAAAATCGGGGATTTATGCAAAATCACTAGGATGGTCACTTGGATGATTTTTGCAAGCCTTGTCCCATTCACTGGGAATGAATCTAGTCATTTTAAATACAATTTGAATTAACCTGTTGTAGAAATCAGGGTAATGTCTTCCCCTTGTAAGATACTGAGGAAATTAGCTTTCAGTTGGTGGTAAATACATAATGTTATAAGTATACAATGAAATATTAGCATGTAATCCTAGCCTCACCAAATTAGATTATAAAATTCCTATAGCCTTTACTGGGGCCAAGATTTGCTCTTCAGCTGTTAAGCTGAAGGCAAATCCCCTGTACTTAGTGCCGTAGAATACTGCTACTGACATAATTTACTGAAGGACAGGCATCAGTAAATGCAAGTTTTGTTGCATATGTATATGCACCACCACTGGCTTGATTAAAACTGATCTAGAGCTGATAAAATTAATAATGTTCATTTGTTGCTTGGTTAGAAGAATGTTAATACTTGCAATGTTTGAAAAAGACCAGTTTAAAATTTCTGCTGAATTGGCTATTGAAGAAGTAAATTGCAAGTGCCATCATAGCAGATGTAAGGTAACTGACCTGTTCCAGCCAACCATTATGCTTTTTGTTCGGCCAGCTTATGAAGGAGCATCACAACTGACCATAAGTAAATCTGTATGCTTCTTATTTACACTGTCTCCATGTTCATTGCTTTACCTTTTTGCTTTTGATTGTTCTTGTATTTGCTTTCTAAACCTGAACTAAAACATGCACAGACTTGGCCATTCTTGTCCTATATTTAGTATTTACTGTGACTTGTCTATTAATGCTAAATTTGTTACTCTGCTTTTTTACGGATTTGAAAATGTGGTTTAGTTTTGTTCTAATATTACCCGCTTCAATAGGAACGAGAACGGAGAAGACAACATATGATGCTTATGAAAGCCATGGAAGCACGTAAAAAAGCAGAAGTGAGTATTTACTCTGAAAGTTTAAGGTTTTCATAGTTTTGTTCTGCAGTCATCTGTAGAAGAGCAATGTCTTTTTACGTTACATATAATTTGATTTGTGTACATTGCAGCAGTAGGACAAGAAACATTAGGCACAAATTGAAATACAGGAAGTTCTGTTCTAACTTAAAAAAACTTTTTTACTTGGAGAGAGATGGTTGAACATTGGCACAGATTGCCGAGTTTTGAGAGTTCTGGATGTTTCGGAGAGGAAACATAAGTAAAATACAAAAACCCCACAATTACTAATTTACTTTTTGTTTTACATTTATGTATTTCTATATCCTGGGACTTTTTTTTTTATGTCCATATCCTGAAACTTTTGTATATTAAGTGCACATTATGAAGATATTGAAATAAGATAACCATGATTATAGCAAGTAGCTGTTAAGAAAATTTTAAAACTTCTCTCTAGGATGTATTTGCAAATTTCAATAAAAGCGACTGATCAAACCCAAGAAAAACTGAATAATACTTCATTACAAGGAAATAGAGGAAGATGATACCCCAAGCACCCATTCTACTGTTGAAAATCAGGATACCAGGCCAAATGGTCATTTAGTCTGATCCAGTGCTCTAATTATATTCTTACTCTAATAGACATAGAACAGTGTTTATTTCAATCAGTAGAAGTAATGTTTAAATAGATTTCTGAAACGTAGTGCAGCTAAAGTTTTCAGTTTTAATCATAACTGTAAATTACTGTGTGGCCACATAAATATCCATATATGCATCTCTAGTTTTCTTCTGTTGTAGAGTGTTTTGAATTGGCAAAAAGAAGTTGTAAGCAATGCTGGTTGACCTTGGGACATGGACATAGGCTAAGATAAAATGCAATAAACCATTTTCAAAATGCAAATCAGAGGGCATCGAGTTAGGGATTTTGAGTGCTGCTTTAGAGTGTTGTGATTTTTCCATACAAGATGACTCTTATGAAGTCAGTGTAGATAAAGAGGGCCTGCGTTGGCAGTGCAGAGGGTGCTTACACAGCTGTAGAGCAGCAAGCAGGTGGACAGATGCGTAGTTCTGAATGTCAATGCATTTTTTTCTGCCAGTGTAAATTTACTGGTCCAAATATGTTCTTCGTGTGTAATGTGAAATTCGATCTTGCTATCCACTAAAAACTGTAGTAGCAGAAGTCATGATGTCTATGCACTCACAGTGGTTATCCACAGGTGTCTCTAGTGGTGTAGAATCAAAAGGAAGAATAGGAAGTCATGGGGCCTGCCAGAACTCTACAGAGAAGTCAGTGGTTAATACTGACCTACAAATTCAGCTGAGCCCTGACTTAGCCTGTACTCTCATTGTTGCAAAATGTGGTGGTGGTAAATGGAAGAGACTAGAGTGACCTCTCAAACTAACAGAATAGTGGGGAGTGGTTCTGAGTAATGGGAGGCATCTTGGCTTGGTTCTTTAGCCCTTCTGTGTCCACAGGTGGAAAGCTCCTGCAGCATCTTCAGTTTTGTATTGTATCAGGTTCTTGAGTGCAGGCACACACACATACGTGTGTTTGTTCACACACACAGTTCTGTGCTCTGAACAGGTGGCGCTGATGTGTGGCAGATTCCATACATTTTACTCTCGATATTGGTTGCACAGAGGTGTGTGGGCATTTGTGTCATCAGGACAGTGGATTGGCAGCAGAAACCCTGGCACCGGGGATGGGAAAGGCCACGGGAGCTCTAGGTTCACAGTCATAGAGTTGGTGCAGTATTGGTGTGACTCCGCTGTGGAGGGTGTTGAAGAGACAGTAGATGCTTGGCTTCTCACTTGATGATGCTTGTGTTCTTGTTGTGCATATAAGACATAGAGGACAAAGTGTTTAGTTTTAGGTTGCGTGCAAAGTGTATGGTAATTCAAGGCCAGAAGCTACCTGTGTTTGAAAAGATCAGTGGTGTTTTATAAGGCATTCATATCTAGTTTATGTATTATGGGACTTTTTAACCCATGTATTGTCCAGAGAGGTTTCTTGAGTGGTCTCTGCTGTAGCAGGTGCAGATTAGCAATACTGGGGTGTAAGCAGAGCCTTTAAAGTCAGGTGCCTTGCATGGCAATTCTTTGCCATATTTTCACTCAGTCATCTTTCTTAAATGGTACATTAAAGAGTTTTTCTTTGCAAACATACTTGAAACCTGTGTCTCCTGTGTCTGTGGACAGAAGAGAAAAACGTGAATCTTAGATTGCTTTACAAATTCAGTGATTTTGTTCTAGTTTTTCCCTTCCCTTTACTTTAATGCAGATTCCTTAACTGATGTGGCGATTATTAAGGTTACAGAATTAGTGCTTTTCAAATTCTTAAATTGTTCCTTTGTAAGTTTAATATGTGGGGTTTATTTTTTTCCCTTTTAATTCTCCTAAGGAAAAAGAGCGGCTAAAGCAAGAGAAACGTGATGAAAAAAGATTAAATAAGGAACGTAAACTGGAACAGCGAAGATTGGAATTAGAAATGGCAAAGGAGCTAAAGAAACCTAATGAAGATATGTGCTTAGCAGACCAGAAGGTAATCACAACAACATAGACTAACTTGCTTGCTTCTTCTTTGTGTGTTTTATAATTCTGTCGATAACTTTCTTCTTGCAGCCACTCTCAAAGCATTCAAGTTTTAATTGAAGTAATAATTAGAGAGCTATTTGAAATATATACAAATACAAGATACTAGAACACTACACAGTAGCGTATGTTTAGTTAATTAAAAGCTTTTTGTTTAAAAGAGGCCTGCTTCCTGAAAGCATGATTGCTTTTTAAAAATTCTTTACTCGAGGTATTTTTACACCAGGAATGTGCATCATGTCTCAGTACACAGGCACTATATAGTCATCTGGAGAACTCTTATAAGCTGTTGCTCAAAAAGAATTGCTCTCCCAGTCTTCCAACTTCTTCGTTTTTGTCTGTAAGGACTTGACGAAGGTTGAGTTCAAAGTCTGTTCCAGAGAAATCCCTTCCCTTTTTGCCCTAAATAATTTTACACCACCTTTTATAGTAATTTGGCTCAGAATAGATCCTTACAGTGTCTCCTGGCCAAAAAGGAAGTATTTCTTAATCTCTTGCCTCCTGCAATTTGTGAAAATTTAAACGTGTTTCAGCATTGAATGGACAAGGGGTGCAGGGTACCCCATGGAAGGAAGGTTGCCTGTACCTTCCAGCATTGTCATGCTGTAGGTCAGAAGGAAGTGTCAAATCAATTTTCCCAGCTGTTATTAAAAAAAATTCTTTTGAAATATGCTACTGAATCTTTCACTTTTTTCTTTGCTTTCCAGCCTTTCCCAGAGCTGCCTCGCATCCCAGGCCTCGTTCTTGATGGAAGCACATTTTCAGATTGTCTCATGGTAGTGCAGTTCCTGCGTAACTTCGGTAAAGTTCTTGGCTTTGATGTAACCATAGATGTTCCCTCCCTGAGTGTTCTTCAAGAGGGTTTGCTCAACATAGGGGACAGCATGGGAGAAGTACAGGACTTGCTTGTGAAACTTGTCTCTGCGGCTGTGTGCGATCCTGGACTTGGTACAGGATACAAGGTAAAAAGAAAAAATCCATAGTAAGCACCCTGTATATACAAATGCATTCTTCATAACGCGCCTCTGACACCTCTCTCCTATGGATTTCCTTTGTCTTTCCCAATTCTTTTCTTCAGTGTCACGATTCTTATGTTATTCCAAAACTTTGTGTCCCATCAGCCTTCCCATTTTCCAGACATGATAAATTTCTGTGCATTTTCTCTTCACACAAACACACGTCCCATTTTTATTTGGACCTTTTGTAGAGCACTGTCATATCTGTGGCCATGTCTTTTAACTCCTTTCCGTCCATTCTTTTGCATTCTTATCCTCGTGTTATATTTTCAGTGAATCTTGCTATTTCTTTCCCTAAGGTCTGCTGTATAGGTCACTGCATGAAAACCCCAATTCATTCATCGCTCTTTTTCTTACTGGCCTTCTTTTTCAAGTCAATACAGCTTTCTTCCACTCTAGAGCTCTTCATAGTATCATTGTACACAGCAATATTCGTCAATTTTCAGTTGGACCATGCCTTTTTACATGTAATCCATTTCATTACTGCTAATATTATCTCTGTTTTTAAAAATTTAGAGGTGAAGACATTCTAATTTGTTACTGTATTTAAGATTTACATTTGAATAGTCTCAAAGAATAATCATGTTTGATATACCTAAAAATGCAAACAAACCCATACCATTTTCTATAAACAATATATAGCTTACAAAGGAAAATGGTGTTTTTAAAACATGACTGTTTGAAATGTCTTTGTTCTTTTTAGGCTAAAACTATTCTTGGGGAACACTTACTGAATGTTGGTATCAATCGAGATAATGTGTCTGAGATTCTGCAGATTTTCATGGAGGCTCATTGTGGGCAAACAGAGCTGACAGAGAGCTTGAAGACAAAAGCTTTTCAGGCACATTCTCCAGCTCAGAAAGCATCAGTACTTGCTTTTCTGGTCAATGAGTTAGCATGCAGCAAAAGTGTAGTAAGGTAAGATTTTTCCTAAACAGGTGTGTGAAAATTAAATCATAAAAAAATGTTGTAGTTCAGAAACACTGTGTATTCACTGATTCTCTTACAGGGGGACTATGTTCTTCTTACAATGACAGCTGAAATTGGTTGAGTTACTGCTTCTTAACTTTATGTACTGTTGGTATGATGGAAGAATATAACTTTTCCATATTTGGTCTGTAATTTTCTTTTCAAAGCTTGAACCAAAATTTCTCTAGCAATTTTAGGAATAAAAGATGAGGTTGATTGCCAAGAAATTTACTAGGTATTCTAAGGAATAATTTAGAAGAGTTGTTCAAGGCTTCTGCAGTACACTATTTTCCCTTTTTTCCTTTTGTTTTTGAAGATGTTTCTTTAAGTAGGGTCATAAGGTGAGGTGGCAAGCTTGATATATCATCATAGTAATTCAAGAAGGTGTATATGTTGCATTTGTGGTCAGTAGTGTATAGCATTTCATAATTTTAAATCCCCCCTATGTTCAACAACTTGTCAAAATCCACCAATGTGCAACAAAAAGTTCGGAAATGCCATTTTCTGGGATGCCTGTTCTTCCACAGACTGACTGTCTGTGGTAATGTGTTTCATCACCTAATTGAGTGCTGCTTTGTTTCTTGGTGTATTCTGCTGGGTTTGGTATGCTGTGCTGCGAAAGTTAATCAGGGTTGCGTAAGGCAGGAATGGAAGAGATGCTTCAGGTTTTCCAAAGCTGAAAAATAGCAGAAGTGGGCAGTGCAAGTGCTGTGCATCAACTGTTCAAGAAAGTTCATGTATATCAGTCAAATTCATTGTAGAAAGAAACTTCCTCTTGTTGCAGATGACTGTTAGGTCCTGTTTGTAGAAATGATCACTTAGAACTTGAGTTTCTATATTTTGATCATAGAAACAACTGTAATCTGCTGAATTGCTGAGACTGGGATGTCTCGAACATGGGCATGCAGACGGTGACTGCACCGAAGCCCTCTTTTTGGTTCTTCAGTTTCTGCAGCGAAAAGTCAATGTTGGATTGTAGATCCCAGAGATCCTAGGTAGAATACTTTGGATGTACCTAGTGGTAGCTGTTTTTTCATCACAGGGCTACATGCTTTGTGGCAAAGACATTTGGAGGCTTGACACTGAGCTAGAGCTATGAAAAGAAATGTTGAATGCCATGCTACTTGCGGAAAGAAAGCTGGGGTGGTATTGGGGATAAAGACTTGACATAAGTAAAGCCGTGTGCTACACTGGCATTGCTAGTATTGTGATTTCCTATCTGTAAAATTATTTATTCTGAATTTTAAGGATTTCTCAAAAGATAGTTATTTGAGGGAAAAGTGTCTATACATAAATGTCTGTCAGAAAAAAAGATACGTAAGTTCACAGTTAATGGATTATTTTCATCTTTGACAGTGAAATCGATAAAAACATTGATTATATGTCAAACTTAAGGAGAGATAAATGGATGGTTGAAGGCAAACTTCGGAAGTAAGTTTCATTTCCTTAAATATTACAATATTTTGCTTTTTTGCCTTTGTTCATATACACTGCTATATAGGGAATTGGTTCTAAGCACGAAATCAACTGATGAAGTTACAGGTTAACCAAGACATTAGTAATCAAACTGCTTAATTAAGACAGGTGTGGGTTTAGGATGTTGCAACACCAGTCTTTTCCAGTCTATTAAAGATGCATGAGATTCCGAGGGTTAGTGTCACTCAGAATTGGAGCAAAGTCAAGTCTAATTGTATAATTTTTGGAGGAAACAGAAAACTTTTTAACTGGAATATTAAAGGAGCCATAAAATTGCTATTGGCAGTCAGAGTTTATTTGGACCTACCATAATTTCCAGTGTTTATTCTGAAAGGCATTTTAAGACAATGTGGTTTTCATACAACAATTGTCAATTGAATTTTGTTAATTTATGTTATCTTAATGTTTCTCATCTGTCAATGTCACGTTGTTCCCTATAGCTAGGGTTCATATGTAGAATGCAAGCTTTGAGGTATTTTTTATATTTCTTATATTTCTGTTTAAGGTGAAATTTGAACTTCTCAAGGGTTGTCAGTTTCATATTCACTGTTCTCCCATCCTACAAGACAAAATTCCATACAGCAACCATACTGGCTCCAACTACCACGAAGCTGGACGGCATAAAGTTAATGAATCACAGGGGGTAAAAACGCATAGCCAGACTTTGCTTTTTCTTTTCTTTGTCATCTTTACCTCTTGCTAGGAATGGTAAATCCTTTCTTAGTCCTTGCTTTAGGTACTTTCATTTCTAATCTTATGTCTCCATTTTTTCCCTTTAATGTATCTCAGAAGGAAGAAGGAAAGAAGTAAAGAAGAAGGACAAGAGGGAGGTAGAGGAAAAAATTAGACCAATAAAAAGGCATTCTCTACTAATACTACAAGTCCCAGTCTGCACAGAGTTAATGTATTTGAACCTTCAGGATAACCCAGTTACTTTTCTCCTGTCTTCATCTGTGTCCCCTCTATGGGATATGGTTTAAGAAGTGTTTATGAGGTTCTGATGTAGCCAACTTACCATTAGCAACATGGGACCCTTCCCTGTCCTTGTCTTCTTAGGGCCTGCTTAGTCTTTCTCTCCCTCCATCAAACTGTAAGTACTTGTAGATGTAGGATCTTCCCTTTTCCTTATAATCTTTCATTTCTTCCCTGTCAAGTAGTGAGCATCATACTCTGAAGTCCCAAGCTCATCCTCCTTGCTACAATATTTTTTCCATTTCTTGGGTTTTTCTCCCTCATGTGTGGATTTCAGGTTCGAGTAGTGCTCTCCGTATTTTTGAGTGCAAGTATTGCAGCAGAGCTCAGAAATGTTGCTCTTCTGCTTCTTTGAATTCAATGAGCTTGATTCACCTCTCTCAATCTTTGAGTCAAAATTTTCGAGTTTTCCACTTTTTCTGATGAATTCCAAAAAGGTTCTAGAAGAGCGTTCTTATTTTAAACAATATTTTCTTCTTTATTATGTCAATTGTGTTTTCCATAAACCCTTAAAATTGGTCTGGGGCTTCTCTGAAATGAAATCTGTACACTTCAGTCATCTTTTTGCTATTTTTTTCCACTTCCAGACTTCGTTCTTACATGTTATCTTTCCCATCCATCCACATCTTGGTCTAATTTTTAAGCATCCCAGTCCCAAAGCGTTTTGCATGGCAGTAACTGGTTAGTTGAGTACTCACTGTGTGATCAAGAGCTGTGACCTTTTTTCACATGCCTACAGACCTTTATGTGCCACTCAGCACGTGCCCCTCCTGCGGGAAATGTGTAGGAGATGAATGAGAGCGGCTGAGGAATGGATTTATTTAATCTCAGCCTGGTTGGCCAGTGTTTGCTGTTGTTAATCTTCAAACCACTGTGTCCAGGTTGGCTACAAGTATATCCAAGGGGGATGAGAAAAGATTCTATTTACATCACATGTGTTTGATGAAGGATTTTTTTTGTGCTTACAGTCTCATTTTTTAAGGACATAAGCTTCTCAGCTGGGGAGGAGGGCAAAAATAAATGCAAAAGCCTGTGCTTGACAGATGCAAATAAGCAACAGTAAAATCCCAGGCTGGAAAACAGAATCATTGTATTTTGTTTTAAGGGGTACTTTCCCTCTCACCTCTTTCCCCACTCTTCCCTCCTTTTCTCCTCCTTCCCTCAAGGATCTTAATAAGTGTAATATAGATGGTTGGAAATTTGAGTTCTGAACTGCCTGGACTGTTTCTGCTTAGCTGATCGTCAATGAGAGGTTGCATCTAATTCCTTCTGTGAACCTTGGTACTAATCCCTTTTTTTGTAAAGGCACCTATCTCGTATGCGCACGTCATCTTTCTTTGTGCTTTCTGTGTGACAGCTGTGGTCAGACTCTCACCTGAGATGATTCTGTGATTTTTTTTTTAAACTAGATAATCAAAGTCACAGAATCTCCTTTTCTATTACATGTCTTCTCTTTGGCATCTCTTCTGTAGCCAGAACAACATAAAACAGAATAAAAATGAAATACTGCCTCTTAAAGAATTAGGTAATAATAATTAGGTTTAATAATTCAGTTATTAGAATAATTTGTTTTTATAAAGGACTTAAGTTTTTCACTGCAGCAGTGTTCTTTTCACGTGCCAGTGTTGTGGTATGCTTTGTGTAAGTTAATTTCTGTTGAATGAAACCATTTCAACTCTAAATGATGATGGTATATGAAAAGCAGTGTCACTAAGGGGAGAAATTACACCCTGAGTTTAGGTAGGAGATGCTAATGCTGATTTACCAAACTTTAATTTTTTGAGAAGCAAGGTAGGCATGAGCACTAAGTCAGAAGGTGAATTTTCCTTCTGTGATCTAGTGAGCATTACAGGTCAGATTAGAGCAAGCTTAAGTCAATCATCTGGTTCTCTGTTGGGCCACCCACTCTTTTTATAGGTCAGTAGACTTTATGATTCTCTCAGCAGTTGCAGATGCAGATTTGGTCCATACCTGAACGTGAGAAAGACAGAACAGTTTCACAAGTGAGGGTTTTCTTCTCTCAGTGAGCCATATGTCTAGGTAGCAACAGAAAAATCATGCTGCTTCTTGAAATAACTGTACATTTTTAAAGTTATGCTGGCATTGGTTTCTGCCTCTGCCTCTGCCCTGCTTTGAGTAGGGACTGCTGCCTTCTTCTGCTTGTGGTGCTGTCAAAGAAGAGCATCTTTGGTTCATTTGCATGCTTGATAATTTGCAGTATCGTGCAAGCTTCCTTTAGTGCTTGACAGCATTACATCTTTATTTTTGCTTTCAGCAAAAGTAGCCTTTTTTGTTTCTTCTGATTTCCTTTAGGTATATGAAAGAGGTGTTGGCAGGTTAAGGAACATTCACTTGCCAACTTTATTACTGAGTTGTCTTCAAGATTATCTTAGTGTATGTAAATTGTCTCTAAAATCGTCCAGCACTGCAGCAGGCAATCCAGTCATTACCTGGATTTTGGTAGTTAATTCCTGTGTATCGGCAGGAATTTCTAGTCTACGTGAAGAGGCTTGACGTTAACCTCGTAAAAAGGAAATTAGTTTTCTAAAAAACTTAATAGCTGAGTGATATTGATGCACAGTGAGACTGAGGGTTTTTGCACCATACCTGAAAATGTTACTTGCTTCCAAATTCACTGAAGGACCTGAGATTTTTTTAAACATATTTTAAATCACTAAAACAGGTAAACATCCACTTGATATGGAAAAAAATTACTGTATAAAACTTTATGAATTCTCCAGTGGATTAACTAGTGCATAAAAACCCAACCCAAAACAACAGCAATAACAAAATCATACCAAGAAACCAAAGCCCAGCAGTTTTCAAGTCCCCTTGATGATTTCTTGGCTAACAGTCTTTTTCTAAAAGAAGTGCTGCTCCCAGTTGAACAGTGACACCTTCATTTCAGTCTGTGCTGTTGAGAACTGGCTCTGGTTATCAGCGTTTTAGAAGGCTGGTCCATTTGGCAGTATTCCCTGCAACCAGTACTTGGGCAGCACTCATTGTACTTGTAGCCACTTGCTGTATGGAATATTGTTCTGTAGGATGGGAAGAGAGAGGAGTACGACAAGGAAAAATTACATCCTGGTAATTGTGTTTGTCGTTACCGTTCTGCTTTTCCCATCCTACCTTCTTCAGTCATCTCTTTAAAAAATCTTTGTCTTTTCTACACGTTTATGAATCTCTTCTAAGTCAGTTGCGTTTTTGGTCTGCGTGATAAGTGACTGGTTCAGCCTGGCTATATACACCTCCTGTGGTTCAGCATGTTTGCCTGCAAGCTCCCTGATAGGTGGAACTGTAATTTTTGCTGTGTGGAATCTTGTCTTATAGGGGTTTTATAGAAGAAGGAGGTCTACTACAACCATAATAACTGGTATGTAAGTTTCCCTTTTCTTTCATAAAAGGAAAAATGACAGTTTGAGTAATCTTTAGTAGTTGAGAAAACTAAAATTCCCCAGGAAAAAAAGTATATCTTAAAATAAAAAGCTCAGCTAAAGGACTGAAGTCATATTTAAAGTTCATAAAAATCTAAAAAAAAAAAAACCCAACAAAAAACCCCAAAAAAAATCCACCAAAACCAAAAAACCAACAACAAAACAAAACAAAACAAAAACCTGACCGAAAAAACCCAGCTGCTGTTGCCATGCAATGTATATAATTTCATACTTCCAAGTGAGGATTTTTCCTTTTCCTCTCTGGCTCAGACACAGGTATTTAATCATCATGTTCTTAAATGTATTGAATAAAAGATAAAGAAGTTGAAATGGTTCTTTCTTCTGTATTGTCTTTCCTGACTTCTCAAAATCCCTCCTGTGTTTCATTTCTTCTGAACAGTTACACCGTAAAATTGACTTGGGAGAAGCAAAGTCTATTCAGAACGGAACCACGAGTACTAAGGGTTTTATCACATCAGTTTTTCTTGTTAACTAGTGACAATAAATATTGAGAAAATACAGTGTCATGATAGATCAGAAGCTCTAATTCAAATCTGAAATGTATGATTTTCTTTCAGTCTCATAGGAAGAGAGGTATGTTTATGCTACAGCCATAATCCATCATTTCTCCCTTTCTCATCTGTTCCAAGGCTTAGAATCATTCATGCCAAGAAAACTGGTAAAAGAGATGCTGCGGGGAGTGGGGACGGAGGCGAGGAGCTCCATTCCCTGGAGACGCCCGCACCCGGGCGCAAGCGCCGGCGGAAGGGAGGGGACAGTGACTACGACGACGACGATGATGACGACAGCGATGAGCAGGCAGATGAGGATGATGAGGATGAAGAGGACAAAGATGATAAAAAAGGAAAAAAGGCAGAAGTTTGTGAGGATGAGGTGGGGAATTGTCAGTATAGTGAAACTTTATTTGCAAGTAAGCTAAAACTTGTTTTCCTTCTGTTTTTCCATAATATGGCACTGTTACCCAAAAATGTTGCCATAAAAAGGAGGGAAGAATAACTTACGTCCAATGTTTTTAAATTTTTATTAATTTCTATTTTGTTAACTAAAAAACAATGCCATTACATTTAACATTCTCTGTTTTGAAGCTTGAGTGATCTTGTGCATTTTTTTCACAACTTCCCCCACGTGATCTCTGCCTGATTTTATTTGATCACAATGATAAATTTTGTTTGTCAGTGTCGGATACAGTACAGGAAGTATCAATGAAAGATTTTTACCTTGTTGAGCTAGTTTTTAATGGAAATGCACAGGCTTCCAGTGGATGGAACCTGATACAAGACACAAGCAATAGAAAATAATACGTTTTAAAGCACTTGATGCTGCACTGGGTGTTTTCTGTTTGCCAGAAAATGATCCATTCATGCAAGGTTCGAAGATTTTTAAGACTGCTTGAACAATGCATGTATCCAGCATATGTGAACTCAGACGTTTGCATACACCCTTAATTAGAAACCCAGCTAATTTGTAGTGTAGGAATAGCCCTTTGTGCTGTTATTGTGCATTTATTTCAAGTACTACAATTTGTATGAATTTAAGAAAATGCCTTAGAGGAACAGCCCAAAGTTCTTAAAAATAATTCAGAATTTTAAACAGAGTAATATTTAGATATCTAATCTCAAGTTGATCCCTTAATCCTTTTCCATCTTGTACAATCTCCTGTGTTGGTGCACTGGGCGTTTCATAGACAAATTCCAGTAACAGTACAGAAATTAATTTTCTGATCTACCAGAAATTCCATTGCATTTGTAGTCTATGTAGTATTTCAGGCAGCTTTACTCTGGTACACTTTTACGAAGTCAAGAAATACAAGACTTGTATCTTAGGGTGGAAATGATTTTGACCATATTCTTTTGGAAACTTACTACTATCTCCAAAGGTTTTCTTCAACTAAATTAAAGCTCTCATCATGGAAAAGACTCTAAACAGGCAAGAAGGAGGCAACTGCAGACTTAATCATGAATTCATTCCCCTTAAAAAATCAGCAGGATTGATGCTGTAACTTTTATAGCAGAGTTATAATTTAAAGTAGCTCTACAATTTCATGTAGACGTTGAAATAAAATGCAAATGTGGACTGACCAAAGACTTACTGATAGGATTTTAAGAGATGCATTATTTCATGCATAAGAAACACTTAAAATTATTTTGACTATCTAAAAAGCTTCATAGAAACTCAGATTAAATTCTGTAGTGTTGTGTTCAAGATTCAAAGTATATCCTCTTTTCAGTTGTGTTGTTGCTAGTGAAATATTTTGCACAGGCACACAATTTGAACTTATTTTTTCTCTTTAGTATTTTCGTCTCATTTTCTGTTACATCTTTTTCCTGTAATAATGATAAGGCATAGTAGTATGATTTTATCCTGAAATAAAGGTGATATGACAGTATATTTGGTGATTATAGGATGATGGGGATCAGACAGCAAGTGTTGAAGAATTAGAGAAGCAGATTGAAAAGCTGACAAAGGTGAGAGATCATGACTCTTTTTTCTACTACAAATGTGATCACTGGGTGTTATGAGTTGGTATATTAAACATAAATTTCAATGCTCCAAGTTAATATTAATTGAGATGAGTATCTACTCTTGTTTTGTGAAAGTATGAATAATGCTCCGATTCATGACACCTGAACTGTTAGTTTAGTCTGGTGGCACTAAGTAGAAGTCACCCAAAAGGCAGTTAATAGTAATAGTTGACAATATATTTGCACTTCAGAGAATAATGTAATTTTTATCCAGATCTACTTCACATATTCCTGTTTGTTGGTCTTAGAAAGTGATGACAATTTTTTTTTTATATGAGAAGCAATAGCTTCAGTTATATAATGGATTGTTGTTTTCATGCCCTCCTTTTCATGCTGATTTCTGCTGTTGTGCTCCAAGCCAATACAGAACTGTCTGGGCTTCGCATTTTGAAAGAGGCAGCAATAGAATTGGAAGAGAATTGTAAATGAGGAAGATGTAGTGCTGTAATTAGGGGTACTCATGCCTATGTTTTTATTGTTCCTGTTAGAAAATTTGTCATTTAAGACTTCGTGTGTTGGTTTCTCTCATGTTCCAAATTGCAGTAAATTAGCAGTCCAGGATTCCACCTGACTCCCATCAGTGTCAATTTAGCAGAGCAAGAACTGAATAAACTAACTGAAGTTCTTGTTGGCCCCCCTCAAAGAGCTGTGTTATGTTCAAAGACAGAGTTTATTTTTGTGTATTGTTGTTGTCATTCTTTTATGAAGAGTTAAAATATCTCACTAGTCTCCCATCAACAGTTGCAGTATCATCTGTCTTCAGGGCTCTGTTTACCACTTTGCTGATGCTGTGTAATTATTAGGATTTCAGCTGTTCTCGTGCAGTGATATCTTTCTTTAATCCACTGCTTTTTGAGAGTCAAGGATAAAAAGACAAGGTGCGCCATTGCGGTGTGTTTTTAGAGGATAAACCTAGGCTGAGCCAGGGAGTGCTTTGATGGATTTTTTTTTAAAGGAAGCTTTGTAAGTAAAATCATCAAGGCAGTTGTTGTGAGTAGAATATCACAACACACAGACACACCACTATCCCGAGTCTCTGAGAGGGCCTCCTTTTCTGACCCTTGACCCTCTGTTCAGTCTGGCAGCCAGATGTTTTCTGTAATAATGAAATATTTTTTTTCCCCCACTAATTTATAATGCTCTCCCTTTTTTAAATAGCAACAAAGCCAGTACAGAAAGAAGTTATTTGAAGCTTCGCACTGTTTGCGTTCAATGATGTTTGGTCAGGACCGTTACAGGCGCCGGTACTGGATCCTGCCCCAGTGTGGTGGTATTTTTGTGGAAGGCATGGAAAGTGGTGAAGGTAAGAGCCATAAAGGAATGGTGGCACACAGAGGCATACAAGGCCAAGACATGCTGCCCGTCTCTGGAGGTGCTGGCTTTGTGCAACAGGGTCTTCACCCTCAGCCAGATGCCCTCAGGCTGCTGTCAATAGAACTCTCCCCTTACGTGGTTCTCTGGTATTTCTTTCTGGTTATGAAAGATCAGGTAATACTTTTCAAAACAAGGATTGGTATTTTGGAAGTTTTCCGTTGTTATACTTCTACATGTTATGCTTTTACCTACCTGCAAAGTTTCTTGATTCAGAGCTATTTCACCTTTCCCTATGGCAGTGATCTCTGTGTATGAAAATTAGGAGCACCATAGAATGCAGAAAAAATTTTCATCCTCAGATTTTCTGCAAATGCACAGACTATTCTGTGCATGAAGATATGATAGATGTTGGCAAAAATATGACAATTATTTCACTTTCATGCAGTGAAGTACCTTGTTTTCTAATAAACCACATGATTTAGTGTCTGTATTTTACCAATTGATGTTTCTTTAACCAGCAATTGCTGAAATCACGTTGCTAAAACTAAAATGTAATTTTGGGCTTGTGACAGTTGTATATTAACTGTGGTTGAATTTTTCACACACTTTTAATTGGATAGGTGCAGAAATTATGTATTACTCTGACTTATTTGTTGGTATTAGAATTTTTAAACATAAACCTTCATTTTGGCCACAGAGACATGCTTTCTAATTTTCATACAGATGAACCAAAACCTCATTTCTCTAACATTTTTCCTTCAAAAAATAACAAGAAAAAGATCTGATGCACATCAGAATTGCATGATCTCACGAGAATTACATCATTCTAGAGAGCTGTTTAATTAACTGTAACAATACAGCATAGTAGGAAATTTGAGCCTGGTTTGTGGTTCAAAAATAAGCCCTAGAACTTCTCCTAACTGTAATCTTGATCATCAAGTTCTCTTTCTAAAATAGGATGAAAAGTAGGTAGGATAAAAAGTACTTTCCTCTCTGTCTCTTGCTCCGCATTAAATTATGCTCTGTGTTACAAATGGTTTTGCACAAGTAGCTGCATACAGAATGTGCTGCTTGCATTTCTTTGGTTTGCCATATTTCATTATATTTAAGCCAGATGAATTCCCAAACGCTTTGGAAATGGTACACAAAGAAAATAGTTTACATATATTTACCTGTCTTAAAATAGTTAAAAAACGCACCCAAACCAACCCACACAAAGTTTTAGCCAAGAGCTGTAGGGCAAACCTCTGTTTTTTACTGTTGTCTTAATGAAAGTTTAATTCCCCTGAAAAGGAAAACAGATGTGTTCTTACAGTCTCACCTACCTCCTCTTCCCCTCAGCTCTTAGTTTGCCTTCCTTATGTAAATTCTACAGTTTTTCTATTTCTAATTCCCTAACCCTAAACCTTGGAAATAGGAGACATAAAGTCTTGAATGATCTCTCCATTTAAACAAAACTTCTCCATCCCTTTTGTGTAGTCGTTTTCATGTTTATGGTGGTACCTAAATTGTTTATATCTTGATACAGACCGTAACTGTGAACACGTTTTGGAGTTTTAATAGGAGGAGATGTAACTTCTTTATAGAAGTTACCATTTTTCAGGAGCAAGTAAATATTTGTAGACGTGCTTGCCATGAATTATAAGCCTTGTGTTTATTTGTAACTACGGTATCTGATGAATGTAAAATAAGGAGCTGGATTTTCTACCTCCTTCCCCTTATGCTAACAGTTCTCTATTTTAAAGCATTTTATACTTTTAAAGACTTTTTGTCTGAATTAGCAGTCAGTATAAAGGTAGAAGAGAAATGGTTAAGAAAGACTAGTAGCGCAAAGAAGAGAAAAAACCAAGTCTTTTCCTTTCATAAAAGCTAGATCTTCAGATCTTTTGCACCTCCTATGTTTGAAGAAACTTGATTTTTTAAAATCAGCTTCTGCTTGCTGTAATTTAAATTGATTAGATGTTAGCTGTCTGCTTAGTTGTGTAGAGTTCCAGTCATGCTAGGTGGCTCTTGAAAGACTCATTAAACTTCATAGACTGTTGATATTGTTGCACAGTTAAAGTTGTTAATGACTTGTATTTAAAGAAGTAAAATGTTTAATGTTATTTTGGTATTTGGGGAATATTTGATTTTGTAACAGGAATTTTGGTTCTCCGTTTCATAGTTGGCTGTTTGTTTAATGAAACAATCTGTTGCAGAAACAAACTTAGGGCTGTAAACATTGCACTCTCTTGATATCACCAGAGAAGCTTCTGGATGAGGCATGCATAGTCCTGCAAAAAGGCAGGCAAAAATTTGTCTCTTTCAGAGACTTTGCACTGGCAAACTGCTTCAGATGTGTGAATCCAGCAGTGTGTTAGCCATGTTGAGGTGATTTTTCCTAGAGGTGTTCAGTGTTTAAATCTGTATGCCTAGGAACTTGTTTCCTTCTGCAAAGTGTGCTGTAAAACGAGAAGGGATTTCATTAACAGCAACAACAGCAAAGACATGGGAATCTAACACGTGTTGAGCCATAAACGAAGTTGGTTTTAATTCAAACTATGATTATAAAAAGTTTGTAAAATACTTGATGTGTTACAGGTAATCTGTGTTTCTTGCACCTTTTTAGGTCTAGAAGAAATTGCAAAAGAAAAAGAGAAGTTAAAAAAGGAGGAAAGTATGCACATCAAAGAAGAAGAATTTGAATCAGAAGAAAAAATGCATTGCTTAGCTACAACTCACTGTGAGCAAAAGGAAAATCTGAAAGAAAAGGACAGCACTAACCTGTTTTTACAAAAGCCAGGGTCATTTTCAAAATTAAGCAAACTGTTAGAGGTAGCAAAAATGCCACCTGAGTCTGATACTATGTCGCCAAAACCTAATGGCAGTGCAGCAAATGGCTGCACGTTATCCTATCCAGGTAACTCCAAAAACTCTCTCTGCAGTCTTCAACCCCCTGCATCACAAAGCTCCATTGAGAAGCCTGAGTCTAATAATCTTTTCAGTCCGAATGCCAGTGGGACAGGAAAGTTTTACAGTTCTCCACTAATTCCAAATGATCAGTTGTTAAAGACTCTTACTGAGAAAAGCAGACAGTGGTTCAGCCTCTTACCGCGGGTGCCCTGTGATGACACTTCGGTCACCCACGTGGACACACCAGCCACTACAGCTCCACTCACTCCTCAGTCACATCCACCATCAAACTCACCATCACCTGTTCCATCTCCTCTTCTGGGCTCAACCTCTGCACAGAGTCCCATGGGATTAAGTCCTTTTGCGTTGTCGCCGCTGCAGGTAAATAAATTAATTTTTGAGTATCTTGAATTTGTGGACTTTAGAATTTATTTGGGCAGGATGTCTGTTTATACAAATTATTTCACAGACCTGCCATCATTATATCTGCATTTCTTTATTTTTTTTCTATTTCTAAATGTTAGTAACTAAATACAGAAATTTTATAATACTAGATTATGATGTATCAAGTAAGCCAATGTATGATATTTTGTACATGCATTTCAGTAATTAATTTGGCTTTTAGGGTGTCGGCTACTGGTTTTAAATGAAAAGCAAGTAAATACAAACTAGTTTTTGGAAGTGTAACACACCAAACCCTACCTTTAGAAGCTATTGTCTTTTAGCATTAACAGGGCTCTAATAAGTATTACTTGTCAGTGTTATATTAGTTTTTCTGAAACTAATTGAAGTATTGAGTGAGTAAAGGCTTTCTTTGTGTTTTGAGTATTGTTTGACAAATAGCATCCTAATCATAATTCAGGTTTCTTGGTTATAGTAATGGTAGTTGTGCTTTGTAGCAGATGAAGACAGGACTACCTATAATGGGACTTCAGTTTTGTGGATGGCCTACAGGAGTTCTTACTTCAAATGTTCCATTTCCATCTCCTTTACCTGCTCTTGGATCAGGGCTGGGATTATCAGAAGTGAATGGTAACTCATTCTTGGCATCTAGTGTTCCTGCAAGTAAAAGTGAATCACCAGCAGTACAAGCTGAAAAAATAGCTTCTGCCCCTTCTACAGCAGCTGAAGTGGCCAAGCCTGTAGATTATCCTAACCCAAAGCCTATACCGGAAGGTAAGTGTAATGCAACAGTAAGGTGATAATTTCTGCAGTGTCTCTATCATGTTACAATTGTTTTAATCATTTGCTTATTGATTTTCTAATCTGATCATGTGTGATCACATAAAAAAAGCACCTGCAAAGTGTTTGTATGCTTGTCTTGATTTAGAAATGCAGTATGGATGGTGGAGGATTACTGATCCAGAGGACCTAAAATCTTTGCTTAAAGTGCTGCATCTCAGGGGAATAAGAGAAAAGGCCTTACAAAAGCAAATACAGAAACACATGGATTATATCACTCTGGCCTGCATCAAAAACAAGGATGGTACGTAGCTGATACTTATGTTACATGTGGTGTTGGGGCACCAGACAACAGACAGAGTTCTCCTTGGGTATGTTTAGCAGCAGAGTTAAAGTAATGGTTGGAGAAAAAAGGTAAAGGTCTCCTCATCTGTAGCTGCATTTTCACCAGCCCTGTTCTGGAAAATTACTGGATTAGAGAAATGCCATGTAATGTAAATAGTTCTAGTGATATAAGTAACCTTCTTAAGCTCTGGTAACCTTCTGAAGCTCTTTCCATCTCTGTAACACTTGACCTCTCCTTCCCCTTCTTGCCCTTAAATTGCAAGTTTGAAAGCATACAGAATTTGTTGTCCATATTGGGTATTTTAAGAATAGTGTACTTTCACAACAGTTCTTCAGCATTTGACTGGAGTGACAGGTAAATCAGCTTGAATTTACCAGTGCAGTTGTAATGTTAATTAAAATAATAAAAATGTGATTCTCAAATACAGTTGCAATTATTGATATCAATGAAAATGAAGATAACCAGGTAACTCGGGATGTTGTGGAAAACTGGTCAGTAGAAGAACAAGCTATGGAGATGGATCTTGCTGTTCTTCAGCAGGTGGAAGATCTAGAGAGGAGAGTTGCATCAGCTAGTTTACAAGTTAAGGTAAAACCAACTTTCAGTAAAATGTCTCTTTAAAATAAGTGGTGTGAATGTAAAGCAGATAGCGGTCTTTGTGTATTGGTAAGTGCCTTCTCATTCCATTCTAATTGTCTGCAAATGAAACAAATATACTGTGCAGTATCATGGAGATTTGTGTTTGAAACATTTTATTGCAGTTCAGTCTTCAGCTGAAGATGCTCAGAATGGCAGTTCCTGGAGAGTGTTCTCCTACAGTGCAGTTCCATGTACATTTTGTTAACCTTCTCTGAATGCAAAGACCGTATTTCACAGATACTGCTTAACTCTTGAGGGGTTTGCCACAGTTCTGCCTGGTTTGTGTGATTTTTGCTGTTAATGCTTTCAGAAATGCCTACAAGTACATCAGAATAATTTGCTTGAGTATTGTAGAACCATGGAGAACATGTAATGGTTATGAGTGTGATACAGTTAAGAATTCAATGGATTTCGGAATTTTTCCAAGTTGGGTGTAAGGTTATCAAATTGCGTATGTTTGGCTATAGTACAGGTGCAGTGTTTGGGATCTCGTCTTTGGCATGAGATGGATGTTAATTTCCTGTGTCCTGATACTGCCTCCTGAGTCTACTGAACAGGTAGACCTGTTCTGATGTTTCAGCCAAGAGAAAAGAATACTTCACAAGGGGATAAGAATGCAGACTGTTGCAGAAAGGGCCCTTCAGAAAGTCCAGTAATGCTTGTGTTTCTTGATTAATCATTTTAGTTCTCTGGATATTTTGGAAAATGTCTCTACAGATGGATTACAAGTAACCAAGATCTACTGGAAACAGCGCTTCAGTTACTTAGTTTGATTCCATAAAACAGTTCCTCTGATTACACACTGAGTTAACAGCAACCAATAAATGCCCAAACCTTTCTATTGACATAGGGTTGGCTGTGTCCTGAACCTGCATCAGAGAGAGACGACTTGGTATATCGTGAACATAAGTCAATTACTAGATTGCACAAGAAGCACGATGGCGATTGTGCTGGAGGCGGAGAAGGCAATGCCAGCTCTCTAGAGCGGAGGAGTGACAACCCTCTAGATATAGCTGTAACCAGGCTCGCTGACTTGGAGCGGAACATAGAGCGAAGGTATCTGAAGAGCCCCTTAAGTACCACCATTCAGATCAAACTGGATAATGTGGGCACAGTTACTGTCCCTGCTCCTGCACCATCTATTAGTGGTGATGGTGACGGGTAGGTTATTGAGATTAACTTGAAAAATTATTGTGCTTCTTTGCTAATTGGAGCCTATTTTCTTATTGCCTGTTATCTATGTACTTTCTTGTATGTCTGTGATCCATATGGATCATCTTATTCTGCATGGTGCTTTGTAAAGAATTTTTTTGTTATGTTTGTTAATAATCTTGCAAAGTTATCTTACATTTAACTGGTTGTGACTAAGCTTTGAGGCACGTAGCCACAGTCTGTGCACTACATGAAATTTAGTTGCTTAAACCTTATACTTATTGGCTGTGTATGTTTTGTCATTGCTTGGCTTTCAGTGTGATAATGATTGTCTCACATTTAAACATGAACAAACACAGGTGTGACCTACTTAATTTGCTTGTATTTTAATGCAGAACTGAAGAGGATATTGCTCCAGGGCTAAGGGTGTGGAGAAGGGCACTGTCAGAAGCACGCAGTGCTGCCCAGGTAGCTCTGTGCATTCAGCAGTTACAGAAATCAATAGCATGGGAAAAATCCATTATGAAAGTTGTAAGTATCTCAACTGCTTTTGCTGTATCCTGTGTTCCAACTTCAGGCATTTTAAGTTAATGTATTTCTTATTACTTCACATAAAACCTCACAAAGTTGAACTGTACATTGTGCACAGATGAATAAGCCTCATGGAAAAGATTGTCCCTGGATTGCCAAATTCAGCATCCTGAACTTGCTAAGATAGAAAGCTCTTGTAAATGTTACCTTATTTAAGATGATAATTATTCTTTCATGATGACATCAAGGTAAAAGTCACCTTGTTCCATCTGATGAAATACACTCTTTCTAATGGAGTGTTTCTAACCTCACCTGTGATGCAAGTTTTATGGAGGTTCAGCATCATATATCCTTCATTAAGGATTTCATTTTTCACAAAGTTGAGATGCTCCAAATATGCAGCTTCTTTGCATGCAGAGTTCTCACAGCTGAACATACAGATTAGGCAAGTGTGTGGAGAGACAAGCTGAAATATCTGTTTCCTTGTACACTCAGCAGGTCAATCTATGTCAACTACATACACAAAAAAAGCACACGAAGGGGATATATAAAAGTTTGCAAGGACCTCTGAACATCAAATTCCTGAAAACAAAACTTAGTACTACAGCAGAAGTGACTATGATGTGATCAAGTATGATGAGTGTTGTGTAGAGGGTCGCAAAAGTGATTCTTCCATTTGTGGTCCTTTTCCTAATTTTCAAATTTGTGTCACTCCTATACAAATTCTAATTAACATCTGGACAATTGAAGGATGATTTAAATAAAAGCTGTAATGTCAGGCTTTACTTTTGGGTTTATATAGCTGTTAGTTTTAAGCAGTAGCTTTAGTGCAAAACGCTTATGAATTTGGTAGGAGCACCTGAAAAGGCATTGAAACATTTCAAGATTAAGTAATTTATTATTCAGAAAAAAAATGTATCACTCTCAATTTGGTTTAAATGTTCTTTGCATTTAATTACAAGACAGTTGGTTAGAGCAGGGTGCTCATCACGCCAAGGTCACTGATTCAGTCCCTGTATGGGCCATTCACTTAAGAGGTGGACTTGATCCTCATGTGTTCCTTCCAACTCAGAATATTCTGTGATACCAGTAAACATACTGGTGTATGCTTAAACTGTATGTTTAAAGATACTGGTGTATGTTTAATATGTTTAATCACATATTTGGTGAAAATACTTGGAGATTTTTTTAAGTTCCTGAAAAAGATGTCTAAAAATAAGGCAATTAGCAAAATCACACAATGTATTTAAGAAAATTGGCAGTCCTGTAGATATTTTCTAGTGTGAATTTTAGAAAGTGCTGGGATCATTTGTTTTGCTTTACTGCATTTGTTCATGGTGGCCCTTGGATAAGATCCTTACCAATTATTAGGTGGGAATGCCCTTGTAAAATATAAATTTTCTTTATTAAATAGCAACGTTCACATACAGTATGGGCATAAATGAAGAGAAGATTTCTGAGATAGTATGTTTGGGCCAAGAGGTTTTGATAGGTTTTTTTTTTTACTTCTCACTGACATTAATGAATTAGAAAAAGTGCTCATCTTTTTCTGTGCTCTAGGGACACCTGTCTTACAATAAATGAATTGCTTTTCCAACATGTTCCCCAAATGTAGCCTTTAATTTAGTTCCTTACATATCTGAATATTCTTCTATGGATATGATCATTGGCAGATTCTGACTGAAGTAAAATGAAAGTATTTTTGAGAGTGAATTTATGTGTTTGAAGGAGAAGGGTAATTTAGATACCATTTATGTGTTTAAAATTTTAAAAATTGAATTAAACCCATTTTTCATCAATTGCAGTACTGCCAAATTTGTCGAAAGGGAGATAATGAGGAACTGCTGCTCCTTTGTGATGGTTGTGATAAAGGCTGTCACACTTACTGCCACAGGCCCAAGATCAGCACCATCCCAGATGGGGACTGGTTCTGTCCTGCCTGCATAGCAAAGGTAACACTCCTGTCAGGATGAAGGGGCTGGAGCAAGTGACTGGTTTATTATATGTGGTAGAGTTGCAGGTCTACCAGTGCTTTTTTTCAGTGGAAATAATTGTCTGCGTGTTTTATGGGGAGCTCTCATTAAATTATGAAATTAGTAGTTTTATTTAACTTGTATTTTAATGGCAGTAAAGGCTACAGTTTTATTTGTTCTAAACTATGGGTTTTTTAAGGTAAGTCCAGAATTTTCATGCTTATTCAATACCATAATTTTTAATTTCAGTTTTAAAATGTATTCAGTATTTGTCTTTGAAATTTCATCATTAAGTGTTGACAGACCAATGTCTCAGGTTCTGTTTCAAAAGAAAAATCAGTGAAAAAACATAGTGAATTTTTTTGCAATGTTTGTATCAATCATTTAGTATGCCAGCTTGGTTGTTAGGAGGTATTGTTGTACTAATTTGAATGTCAAGTGCTTTTATATTGTCACAAGTTGAGAGCCTAGGTCATGAGTACCAGGAATTTCTGCTGCCTTATTTGCCTTTGAAGAAGACCAAAACGTGAATAATCTCTAATATTAAATATTTGGTTTGGTGCTTCTGTTTCTGATCTTCATTACTGTCTGTCAATGGTAACAGAGGTTTCTGTAATTTCTAGGTTATTACTTATTTCAGTTGTCTCTATTGTAGGCAAGTGGTCAAACTCTAAAGATAAAAAAACTTCAAATTAAAGGTAAAAAAAGTAATGAACAAAAGAGAAGCAGGAAATTAGCAGGGGAAACAGAGGATGAAGACTCTGCAACTACAAGTGTTGCCTTAAAAAGAGGAAAAACAGACCCTAAAAAACGAAAAATGGATGAAAATGTTTGTGTAAGCCAGTTAAAGCAAGAAACCTGCACTGCTGTTAAGAAACCTAAGAGAGATGGAGACTCCAAGGACCTGGCTATATGCAGGTAAAGTGTCAGATGTTAAATTTAGGGCTAAGTCTTGTTGAAACAAGTAGTATTTGATCCTTTTTCTCTCTGTTTTGGGAAACAGGAATGGTATTCTTTGACAAATGTATGTATCTATACGCATCGTGTGTGTGTGTGTGTGTATGTGTACCTACACACACGTGTCTTCTGGGAGAGGAGTGAAGCCCAGCCCCAGCAGCAGTGGCACTGGCACCTTTCCCAGGGGTACCACAGCCAATGTCTGCTGCGTCCACACGGGCACGCATGAACCATCTCCTGTGGTAGCATTGCTGCTCAGTCAACAGGCCTCCTTTAGCTTTGTCACACTCTTGGAAAGTCAGTACTAGCAGCTGGTTTGCAAATGGTTTACACTGAGGATCAAAGTTGCAGGACCGTGTTTTCTTTTTGGAATGTTGATCATTAGAATTTCATCTCACATGTGTCACCTGGAGAGAACTTAATGCTATGTTAGTTACTGAGTTGTCTGTCTCTACGGACGTTGTTCTCAGCCTTCAACGGGGTGCAGAATAAAGTGTTTTTCTTTACTAAAAGTGAATAGTTTGGCAGTTCATAGGGAATTTAATAGTGAAAACACTGTGAATGTATGAATAAAATTTAAAATTACTGATTTGAAACCTTATTTTATTTAGTATGATTCTCTCAGAATTGGAAACTCATGAAGATGCCTGGCCTTTCTTACTTCCTGTAAACTTGAAACTTGTTCCTGGTTATAAGAAAGTTATTAAAAAACCTATGGACTTTTCTACCATTAGAGACAAGCTAAGTAGTGGACAGTAAGTAAACCTATTGTAAATTGTACTTTACATTTTAAAAATATTTAAACACTGAAATACAATACATGTTTAAAATTAGCCAAACCATATTGTTCTGCTCTGACGCATCTGTGATTACTTTTACAGTCAAAATAAAAATTCTTAATTGTATGCTTTTATCTTTGCCATATCCAAGTGAAATAGCATGTTGGATGGGAGAATGTGTGGAACTGGCTGAAAAACGATAAAACTGCCAGGTCAAGTGCACCAAAACAATCAAAAGGAACCTTTTTTCATGGAGACACCTTAGTGTTATTGCATGTCACAGAGAACCAGCTGTGTAGGCGTTAAGCTTCTGGAGTCCCTGTAAATGATGAGGCTGTGGAGTGAAATGCCAGCTCTGTTGTAGGTAACACTCCTGTAAGGGTGGTTAATCATTTCACAGTCCTACAATTTAGACTGCACGGATTCCTAAAAGAGAAGACCACACTGCATGGCTCTGTGTACCTTCCCTCCTTGTTAATATCCCTGTGCTCCCGTGAATCTGTGAAGATGGACCCTCTGCAGTGTCTGTCGGCTCCACACAGAGCAACTTCCCCAGGACAGCACAAGGAGCTTTTTAACCCCTTCAGACTTTTTCTTCCATGAATATGAGCTTTGAATGCTCCCCATGTGCTCATATCACTAGACTTGTAACTTCTATTATTTTTAATAATTCCTATGAATATTGGAACACTCTTTGGGCCACTCAGGGGGTATGTTCAGGTTAATAAAAAGAATTAGCAAAGACAGCATCACAAGATTATTTGGGCAGCCTTTTTTTGTACCCATTTCTTCCTCATTAGATAAATTCAGCTCTATTCAACATTTTGAAAGGACGCTGAACGCAAGAATAGATGCATAAACGGAAAACAGCCATAGCATTTTAGCTAGAAAGCTATTGAAGAGAGGAAGGAATTAGTTTTCTGAAAGTTTGTTTTTGAGTGCAGGCATGAAATTCTACCTTACAAAACTTGTGAGGAAAATAACAAAACAGTGACAAGAGAGTATTTTTTTTCACTGATATTCATTTAAATTTTTACCTAAATATTTTCTCATGTAGTTGAAATATTTTTCCTCTGATTCTCTGGGTTCCAAAATTCATTCACGTTTTTCTTCTTTTAGGTACCCTAACCTTGAAGCATTTTCGCTGGATGTCAGGCTTGTTTTTGACAACTGTGAAACTTTCAATGAAGATGATTCTGACATAGGCAGGGCTGGCCACAACATGAGGAAGTATTTTGAAAAAAAATGGACAGAGATTTTCAAAGTGAGCTGAAGCTACTAGGACTCTTTTTTTCTTTTTTTTTTCTTTTTTTTTTCCTTCTTTTAAATGAGGACTGATAAGACCAGCAATGTGAACTATATTTACATGGAAGTGCAAGGCACATACGTAACTAATTTTTTCCTTCAAAATATCACGGTGTTGTGATACTAGTTTTAAAGGCTTCACTCCTACAGCAACCATGGCCCCTTGGTTATTGGTTTGTGTGTTTTAACAAACTAATTTAGGTAGAACAGGGAAGCACACCCAAAGAATTTCAAAGAAAGGGGTGTTATAGTGCAATAGCAATTTATCAAAACGCACTGAATATTCAACCACCAGAGCTCTACTTGGGGAAATGGTTCTCTTTTCCCTTTCAATAAATATCTATTTTTCATTTTTTTTACTTTGTAGTTTATTTTTTAGTGAATGTATTTAATTTTATGAATTATTTATGATTATACAGCATTCAGAATCTTCGTTTTCTGTGAAAAGGAAGAACTAGAAAATTGCTTTAAATATTGAAAATACAACAAGGAATGTTTTAAAATATAAAACAAAGCCAAGTAAAACTGTTTACACTGATGTGCTGTGAAGGCACTAAAAATTAAACTTTACTGTAGAGTTACAAGTACATTTATATATATGTTGCTGCATCACTTGTGTAGTTAAATTGTATTTCAAGACAGTGAAGAAAAATTGAGACATGTATATACTGTTCATTATTGTTTATATTAAGTCTTGTTTTAAATATGTATGATGTGTACATATTGTTTGCAGACATTTTTGTTCATGCCTTAGGAGGATGGTAGCATTTTATTTTAGTCTTAAGGTAATTATAGCTCTATGGCTTGTACAGTAATTATCCTCTACCAACACTGTGGAGTCTCCTTAATCTTGGTAGTGCCTGCCTTTAAAACAGGGTGTAGGGGATATTAGTTTTCCATTTTTCTATTTTGTTATATAATTTCAAGCCCCCTCGGCCTCAAATCCAAGTATAATCATTATTTGTATCCATGTGGAAGAAAATTGTGACAATTTCCTACACACACAGTATTTTTTCATAGAAACATTTCCTCCATTTGCCTTGCCACAGAATAACAAAGGAAGACATTTGTAACCACTGTGTTTTATCTACTGTGTGTTGTGGTGGCCTGTTGGGGCACATAGATCGGATTTTTTTTTGTACTAATGTAAGAGTACTTGAAGTTTTATTTAAAAGAAATGTTGTGGAAAGGTAGCATTCTTTTTCTTTTCCCTTTTTAGGAGTGTTATTTTTCACTAGTATGTGTGGCACGGATACAATAAAAGACTGTTTTGCAAACCAGATTTTCTTGACAATTTTAATACTTCAGGTCTTATGTATACAGGTTTTTTGGTTTGGGGTATTTTTTAGATAATATCTTGGGAGTCTTGCATTTAGCATTGAGTTCTTTTTATGATGCATCTAACTCTCTTGGGCTTTTAATGCTAGTTCATATGGAAGCAATTGCCAAGCAGTCAGAGAGAAGTTCCTTGCCTGTAAATAACGGAGGTGGGCAAGGTTGATCACTGTCCTTATGGACATGGAAATGCACATGTCTGGTCATGTTTCTGAAAACCACTGTCCATGTAAGGTTCTGTCCCTTTTTTGGCCTGTAGAAAGGCATTAATCATAATCCTTGCTCTGACTGCAGAAAACACAGACATTACCAACAGATACTGTGGAACCACAATATCTGTAGTTCTCTCAAAATAATGTTGGGGTGTTGGTTTTTGCTGTTAAACTAGGTCTGCCATGTTTGAGTCTTAGTGCCTATTTTTAAATTAACGTTTCCATTGCTCTCCCCAGAATATCTTGATCAATAATATTTTCCTTTATTCCAAAGTTCTGTTAGAATAATTTTTATTACTTTGAATAAAAAATCACATTTGGGTGTCAGACAGTCCTGCATGCTAACGTGAACTCCCACACAGACTGCTACGTGCCTTTCCTTTTCATGACCTTTCAGAAGACTTCAGTGAAGAGGTTTGCTGACATGTACCAGAGATGTGAAGATTAATCAATGTTTTGAATTTAAGATGGTAAACTTGTAAGAAGATGTTATAAATATGCTTAGGCAATTGAGAAATCATGAAAATTATTTTTTCTCAGATTCTGTGGTGGTTAATGCTTTGTCTGCAATACTAGAACTGTTAGTTTTCTGAAATATCAGACAGGTCACTAGTTACACTACATACAATATCTATAATACAAGTTGCATTTTTTTCAGTTTGTATCCCAGTTCAGCCTTACAGCTGGGAAGGTGGCAACATCTGCTACTATAGTGATGACAGTGAGACAAGCATCACCTCTAACTTGACATGGCCAGGGTATTAATTTCCTTGCTAACAGCCAGTGTCTTCATTACTCTTGCAGTAAAATAAATTTACAGGAAATACTGTATTTGAATGGCAAGCTTGAGTCGTGCATATGCCCTCATATATCCATAGAAAAGAGCAGGGATTTAACCACTAGAAAAATGTTTGCAATGTTTCCTCTTTGTTCATTTTCTCTGCTGTTGATGTTTGTATGTTTTCTTAAGAGGAAAAATTTTCCAGTGTGCTCTCATCCTTTCTGAACAAAGTGTGCCAGTCTTAGTTTACAGAATTTATTCTGAAACTTTCAAACTTACTATTTTATAAATACTGTAATGGCACTCCAAGGAAGAGTGTTAATGGTGGAGTGGGAGTTCTCTTTTGTCTCTTGTCATCTCTTTGGAAAAAATGGGATTATATAAAAGCTCCTGAAAATCAAAATATGTATCTTTAAAAGGAGGTCGAAAGCCTTCTTTTTAACAGTGGCTGTCACCTAGGATTCAGAACAATGAAAGGCCAGGCTTCAGCCGTGGATCACAGAGTGTGCAATCAAATAAAATGCTGTGAAACAGAGCATGAGATGGTACAGACTAAATACGGAAGGCTGATCATTTACGGAATGGGCACAGTGACTCCGAGAAAGTGACTCTGTCTTCCTCAAAACGTGTAGGTGCCGGCTAAAGCATTTATTATGTATGAGTTGCTGAGCGTGTATGTGAAGGGCGGGAGAGGACGGTGGTGTGAGTTACCTGACGGCTGCTGTGCCCGGGGGAGCGCTCTGTGTGGGAGCTCCCCTTCGCTGTGCTGGAGGAACGCGCCCGCGGCGGGCTGAGGCCCTCCCCGTGCCCATGGACCTCGGCGGCAGAGCGTGGCCCCGCTCTCGGCGGCAGAGCGTGGCCCCGCTCTCGGCGGCAGAGCGTGGCCCCGCTGCCCGCTCGGACGCGGCCGGCCCCTGCCCCGCTCTGACGTGAGGGCGCGGCCGGGATCGCATCCGGCCCCGCCACCATCCCACAGGCGCTGGCACGGCCCGCGCCCACGCAGGCTTCCTGCCAAGGCAGCCACAGCGCCAGCGGCCGCAGTGCGGCCCCGGGCCGGAGCTGGGAGCGCGGAGGGCTGAAGGTCGCACGATCCGCGCCCCCGCTGCTTCGGGGCCGGCACCGGTGGCGGCGGGGAGAGCGGGAAACGCTGCTCCGGCTCCCCCCGCGGCCGGCGCGCAGTGGCGCGGCCCGGGGCGGGGCGGGTTGGCCCGGAGCGCACCATGCCGGGAGGCCGGGGGGGCACAGCGCGTGCGCAGCTCCCTGGGCCGGCCGGGGCCGGAGGCGCCGCGGGCGGAGCGCGAGAGGTGCGGGCGGGTCCCCTCAGGGCCGGCGGGTGCCGCGGCGGGGGGCCGCGGGGCCCCGCGCTGCCGGGGTACGGCCCTGTCTACCCGACACGGGCCCCTGCAGCTCGGGGCGACTCCGCCGACCTTCCGAGCGCATCCCGGCCGCGCCGGCAGCGCGATGGCTTGGGTGGGGCTGGGCTGCGGGAAGGAGCGACAGGGAAGGGGCTGCCTGCCTGTCGAGAACTGCTCTAGCTCTTCCTGTGGGCCGGTGCTGCTGTCTATTATTTGTGTATTATGAGAATAATACGTAATTGCCAGAGATGATGCTGTGGTGCTGAACATCTCTCTGGTGACGAATGCTCCCGCTGCTCCTAGCTCCCTCAGTCGATTTATTGATATTGAAACCTCTTGTTCTTAGGTTTGCTTTCCTGCAGTGAGCTCCTGAAAGTCTCCTGACAGTGAGGTCAAGGTGCCTTTTTCAGCTCATCTTTCCAGATGTTAAGTTTTCCCTGACTCTTCGGTTTCTCGTAGTTGAAGAAAGTATGTTTATTTTTTTTTCTGCAGCTATGTTATTGATACTCCTTCATTTGTTTAATGGCTTTAAAGAGAGTGGTAGTAAAAGTGAGCCTCCTGAAGCTAAAGTAGGTAGTATTCAATGATCTTTAACTAAATCGGTGTGCTGTCTGAAGAGAACAAGTATTTTGCCCTTACATATGCACCTTTGTGTCTGTGTATATGTACATACCTCTGCATATGTGTGCATACATTTATACATATTTACATGTCCACATACATACAAACATGTGTGTATGTATGTTTCTATGTTAAAAAAAAAAAAGTGTGAGTATATATGGTTTTGTTCGCAGATGCCTCAGCACTGAAATTATTCAGAATGAAGCACTTATCTAAAGCAGCAGACTATTATACAAGTTAACTCAATATACATAGTATTACTGTTTTGGTTTTGGGTTTTTTTTTTTTCATTATAAACAGCTTATAAGAGCTGTAGGCACTTCATTTTGGCTCCGTGCATTTATTCTCAGGAAACTTGTCCATGATCTGCAGCATGGGGAGTAACTGGTTGGAATGTACCTCTTTGGGGATTTCCTGGACCTCGGCAGTGCAAATCACTTGTCTGATACAATTTAAACTGGTTCTAGCAGTTTTACATCCTGGGAAAATGCATATGAAGTTCACATTGCCTTTTGTTGTTCTGTGTAGCAGCAAACACAACCTTCTGGACTTTCTGAACCTTCTGGAGAGGTTCCAGTGCTGATCACCCAATTAATATTCACATTTTGACTTAAATGTTTTAGTCAGTCTGCTCAAACTTTGGATTGGCAATGCAAGTATGTGGTATTCCGCTGATGTTTTGCCATCACTGCTGTTGCTGTCTGTGAGAGTAAGCAGAAGGGAGCTCTTGGACAAATTCAAACAAAAAGGAAGAGGATGCAAGTAAGGACAGGTAGACTGGGAGGACTACAGAGAGATCTTTCGAGCAGTCAGGGATTAGGTTGGGAAGGCTACAGTCCTGATGGAATTAAATCCAGCCAGGGATGTCAGGGGCAACAAGAAAAGCCTTAATAGGTATGTTGGTAATAAAAGGAAGATTAGGAGAAATGTGGCCTCCCCCTGGAAGTAAACAGAAGGCCTGGTTACCCAAGATGTGGAGAAGGCTGAGGTACTCAATGGCTTTCTTGTCTCGGTCTTCTCTGGAAAGTGCTCCAGCCACAAAAACGCTGGAGAGGGTCTTTTTACAAGGGCATGCAGTGATAGAAAGGGGGATGGATTTAAACTGAGAATAGGTTTAGATTGGAGATTAGGAAGAAATTCTGCGCTGTGGGGGTAGTGAAGCCCTAGCACAGGGTGCCCAAAGAAGCTGTGGCTGCCCCATCCCTGGAAGCATTCAAGGCCAGGCTGGATGGGGCTTGGAGCAACCTGGGATAGTGGAAGGTGCCCCTGCCTATGGCAGGGGGTGAAACTGCATGGCCTTTAAGGTCCCTTTCAACCCAAACTAGTCTGTGATTTTATGGTTCTCTGCTTAAACAGTGCTAGGGGAAAATCTTACTTTGCAAATGAGTTTTTCTTTTTTTTCCCTTCGGAGTTTGTCTTGCTCAGGTAGCGTGTTTCATTTACGAAACAGGAAAATTAAGTCTGTTAAACTCTTTTTCAGATTTTTGTTTTTTCAAATGGCGACATTAATTCACACTTTAGCAGATCATAGCGACGATGTCAATTGCTGTGCCTTCTCATCATCGTGCTTGGCTACTTGTTCCTTGGACAAAACAATTCGCGTTTATTCTTTGAGCACCTTCGCCGAGCTGCCGTACTCGCCGCTGCAGGGCCACGCGTACGCCGTGCACTGCTGCTGCTTCTCGCCCTCGGGGCTGCTGCTGGCCTCGTGCTCCACGGACGGCACCGCGGCGCTCTGGGACAGCCGCGACGGCCGCCGGCTGGCCGTGCTGCCGCAGCCCGGCGCCAGCCCCGTCCGCGTCTGCCGCTTCTCTCCTCAGGCCGCCTACCTGCTGGCCGGGGCGGCGGATGGCAGCGTGGTTCTGTGGAACGTGCAGTCCACGAAACTGTACCGGTGAGTGCCAGATATTTTTTGACAAATACTTTGTTTCGAGGTGAATGTAGTTCAAGCAGTATGCTGTACTGTATGCGAGATACGCAGGCTTACACCACTGATGGATATCACAACGAAACAGGGATGGGATTCAGATGACCAAAAGATTATCAGTAGGAGAGGGAGAAGTGCTAAGTAGCTTTTTGGTTTTTTTAGTTAAACAATCCTAACTCAAGAAGCTTCAATTTTTATAAGGTTATTGTACATCTAAATCCTGATTTTTTTGAAGTTCATTTCATTGATTTAACATGAGATCAGGATGTATTGCACACTGTATGCATCTGGTTTCTAAACACTGGGTCAGCAACCTGTGGTACATAATACACAGTTAGTGGAGCCTAACTGTACTGTGTGCTTTGCATTGCGTTACGCACAGTAGTATAAATTGTTTAATTACTGGGAGTATGGAGTCCAGGAAAGTCTTAGAAGCTTGCTGGTAGTCCAGCAACCAGAGTTTGGAAACTATGGACCTGTCCTGAAACTGTACATTTTAAGACATAAAGTGACTGAAAGAAGTATTGGTGCTAAATAAGCATGACAGTCAACATTTCACGTAGGTTTCCAAGAAACATTTGAAACAAAGCAGGTGAGCATATTTATTGGTGTTGCATACTTAAAGGCATGAACCTTAGAGCTATTTTCAGGGTTGTCCTCTACATCTTTTTCTTTCAGTGAATTCTTTAGGCCAGTTGTTGTAATCTGTACTTGGGCAAGACATTATTTAGGTTTTAGGGCTTATTATGCAGCAAAATTACTCTCTAAAGTTAGAAAAGTAGTTAAGAATTTGAGCAAACTGATGTTTCACTCAGGATTGAGGGAGCAGCTGTTTTTGAAAGACAGAATGGTTTGATGTTGGTAGTCTCCTGTCAAGCATGTCCCTTGTTTTGTGGCCTCTTTGCCTTCCACAGCGGTGATTTATGTGGAAAACTGTACAGTTGTTCAAAATAATTGATTATAGTTACTTGAAAGTGTGTAAATCTGGAAATTTGTCCATCAATTGTCCAAGATTTTTGCCATCATGTTTTTTGTAATACATAAAGAAACAAATTTTTTGCTAGTTTTATCTTTCAGAAAAATTGGGAAATACAGTCATTAGTGTTCTGAAATCTGGTTTATTTGTTTTGTGACATTACTAGTGAAGAGATTTTTTTTTTTTTTAAAATTCAGAATGCTTGTTGCTGAAGGGAAAAACCCAGAAATGTGAAAACAACATTTCCTACAATTGTATGCTCTTAATACATGCAGTGGTGCACGTTTTAGACCTACATCCTAATTTTCTTCTAGTTGAATGGGGGCTGTGTAATGACTACTTAGAAACTATATTGTTATTACAAGCAGAAATTATTCTGTTTTGGTGTTTTCATTGTAGAGAAATAAGAAAAAACTTGAACATCACGTTCCTGTCCCCTTCAGCCATTAAAAGTTCATTTCAGAGTGTTAACAGGCCAGCAGTAGTCAACTTTATATCTATTTTGGGATGTGTATGTGTGTATGTATTTTAAGCTGATGAATATTTTTATTGTGATTTGTAATTGCAGGTAGGAAAATGCACATGTCCTGTTTTTAATAGTTGAAATCAGTATAACATAGAAATCATCAAAGTTAAGTCAGAGGAAGTTAGTTAACCATCTAATGTCAATCTGTGGTCCTCTGTTTCTTTTGAAACAGTTGATTGTGTTGATGCTGAAAATGAGAAAGCATTTTACTACACTGTTTTGTCACTTGACTAAACATATGGATGGCAACTATAATAAAATTACATAAAATTTGTTCCTTATCTACTCAGCTGTTGTAATTGACAGTTCAGATTGGGAAGTAAGGTGGCTATTTAAATAAGTTCTATGTTGGATGTGAAAAACAGGAAAGCAAGTTGACTTATGTGTATTTCTTACTGGTCTCCATTTCCTGTTCAGTAGTAAGTTACAAAACTGCTATTTAAACTGCCTGCAAATTTTAAATGCATGCACAATGCTATTTATTTTACTGTTGCTTTCAGAGCAGAATCTGCAACTTCTTGTGTGAAAGAAGGAAATTTGTAAAAGCTACACTAAGGAAAAAAGATTGTACATATAAAAATGGGAAGCACTGTAGTGGATTTGATAGTATTCTTAATAAAAGAATTAAGGGAGACAAGGCTTTTTAGAAGGTCATGGGTCTGATTAGTGTGACACTGAGGAAAATTTAATTGACTTGCTTTCTGTGACATCAAGTGTGAAACCTCTGGCAGTAAATAAAATTTCTATCAGTAAGGAGCATTAGCAGCTGTTCTACAGAGTACGATGACAGAGTAAATAGTTCTGACATTTCTTGTCATGTGACTGTTTCTCTTTCTGTGATTTTCTCCCTGCACTTAAAGGCCCAGCTGTGCACGCCTGGCTGGATCTGGTGTCCATTGAAAGGAGTGAGACTCTTTCCATTAACTTTAGATTGTCAGATAATGTAAAGGATGTCAGGTTCACCCCACTTCCTTCCTGAGGGTTGACCACACTTCCATATCTGCTAGAAGTTTTCTTTGAAGATCAGTTTTACAAAGTGCTTTGGCTGACTTAATTAAAATACAGAATTTCTTTTCCACATTGCTTTCTCTTGTGTACAAGTGGTGCAAAATGAATCCTACATCATAAATCACGAAGTATTGTACTCAGCTACAGCTTATCATATGGGCTAGTAGGTGTTCTCTTTTGTCTCTAAAACCAGAAGAATTGTCAGTCTTTTCCCCCCTTGTTTGTGTACATGTGTTAATTATAGTTATAATATATATAATATATAATATAAATATATAATAATATATATAATATAATATATAATTATATATATATTATATATAATATATAAAATATATAATTATAGTTGCATATTTATCTTTGACTTTTAAAATGTGTCCTGCCATAGAATTTTAGCAGTGCATTGTGCCTTTTAAGTGTTAAATCCATGCAAATTGTCTTTAGTTTGAAAATTATTTTATCACTCAGATAAAATTACTGCCTTGGGCCTCCATCTCATGTTTTTCCTCCTGCTGTCAAAGAGCCAGTCTGGTGCCTGCTGCAGAGCTTATTTTGCTCTCTTTTCATAGTTGGTTTGAGTTTCTCTTTGTTCTGTTAGCTAGTTCCAAAGTGCAAACCTCAGAAGACTTTGGCTTATTGCATCAGACTGCATTTGAGAGGTCACTTTGTAGAACTTTACCTACTCTAAATTCAAATCCTGTGTACTCTTGCTTTTCAGATCTGGGAAAGTTAAAGGTGGTTCTTTGATGGCTTGTGCATTTTCTCCCAATGGAAACTTCTTTGTCACTGGATCATCAAGTGGTGATTTAACCATTTGGGATGATAAAATGAGATGCCTGGGTAATGAAAAAGCACATGATCTTGGCGTTACCTGCTGTGATATTTCTTCACATCCAGTATCTGGTTAGTTATTCAGCTCATCAGAGGAGGAACATTTAAAAAAAGAGATATTTATTTCTCCCTAGCTCTTGTTTTCATATTATTTTTGCCATTGGTGTTCAAGATACAAATGACCTTGTGAAGAGCTGATGTTTTGGAATATTCTGAATATTCTTCAGTAGCGGTTGTGGTCAGGTTGGTGGCAAGGAATGTACTAGGTCAACAAACAAGGTGATAACTTTGAGTAGCTAATTACCCCCCTGGCAGACAAGGGTGTTAGGAGATGCAGTGTTTGATTACCATTCCCACTTGACTCTTTCATACTTTGGTTCCCAAGGAGCAGGACTGGATTTAAACAATGCAGAGAGCTGTAAACCTAATAAGCTAAGTGCTTGAACTGTGGAATATGAGCAGATAGGCTGTTTTCCTGCACCTGACTTTGTCATTTAGAGGAATTTGCGGGAATAATGAGCCCAGAATCTCCTGCATTCCACTAAGATGTTCGAAAATCTTGGAGCTGTTTTAGCATTTGATCACATAGTCATTTGCTTCTGATGGAGGTTAAGAAATTGGGAAGGAAACTCTTTGTCAGCTTTAGGGAGTAATGAAGCAACTTGACTTAACAACCTTGTGTGTATACTTTTGTGCTTTCCAGATCTTCATAGATGTATTTAGGCTTTTGTATTCAGAATACACAAGCTGCCCTTTCAAAGGCCCCAAAAGTTATAGCTGAGCGGCCCCTTGCATCTTCAAGTGCTGAACCTGGCAATAAGTACTGCTGTCTGTGTACCACCCTGTCTTAAGGAGGAGGTGCAGAGCGGAAGAAAACAGGAGAGAAGCAGTGGGGAAGAAAGCAGGAGGAGTCTGAGGAAGAAGGATGTGAACATACATTTCAGAACAGAGAATTAGTGATTGACAATACCAAATCAAACAAATATGTGCCCTCTGAAAGGTGTAGGATCTTACTTGGTGAAAATACTACACAAAAAACTCCATAGTGAACTAAGAGTTGCATCTGAGGGCAAAAAATAAGTTGCAGCTGAAACAGATCAGAGCGTAATTTTCACCACTCCATTTCATGTTGAGATTATTCTCTTGGTTTAAAAATTACAGCCTTCTGCCAAGATAAACAGACAACAAAGCAGGTATTTCCTACACTGTGGATTTGTTCTGGCTGACTTATGATAATTCTTGATTTTTTATCTATTTATTATTGAAAGTCAACGTATTTCCTTTTTGTGTGTTGCTGCTTAATCATCAGTGGTTGAACATTCTGGGATTTTTGCCAGATGTAACACATTATGAAATGCATACAAGTAGTGCTTACCCAGTACAATTAGAGATAGTTTTAAATTGAGACTCTCTTTACCTGCCTAATTCTGAGCAAGTTTTGATCCAGAGTGTCTGATAGGTTCTTTGTGCTTTAGGCTGTAACAGGTGGTTCTTCTGCCTTTGGAGTGGATTCAGTCACAGGTGCCTAGGAGCTCATGGGATCTAGAGCAGCTGTGGTGGAGTTTGGTGGAGTTTACCATAAGGAATATAGGTCAGGTAAGGAATAGAGGCAGGCTCCTCAACTTTAGGAAGGCAGACTTCCACATCTTCAGAGAGGTTGTCAGTGGGATCCCCTGGGAGACTGCCCTCAGGGACAAGGGAATGGAGCAGAGTTGGCAGGTCTTTAGGAAAGTCTTCCACTGAGTGCAAGAGTCAGTGGTCCCCAGGAGCCAGAAACTGGGCAAGGAGGGCAGGAGACTTGCATGGCTGAGTCAAGAACTGCTGGTCAAACTAAAAGGCAAGAAGTAAGTGCACAGGCAGCGGGAACAAAGATGTGTAACCTGGGAAAGGTGTAGAGATGAGTTACGATTGTGTGGGGAGGGCATGAGGAAGGCCGAGGTGAAGCTGGAACTGAACCTGTCAAGTGGTGCAATGTTCACAGCCTCTCACCCACCAGCACCCCCAGATGCTTCCTGGCAGCGCTGCTCTCCCCTGTTCCCCCCAGCCTGGATTGTTGTGGGGGCTGCCCCCATCTGGTTGCTGCACCAGCACCTGGGGTTCCCATGGGCCAGTGCTCGAGCTTTTCCCGGTCCCTCTGAGGTAATCCCAGATCCTTGTCCTTCTTGTGGCACCTGCACCACTCAGCTTGGTGTCGTCTGCAAATTTTCTGAGGGTGTGCTTGCTTCCCTCTTGCTGCCTATTAAAAATCATAATGAATATATTAAATAGCACTGTTCCCAATACAGAACCCTGAGGGACACCACCGTCCATTGGGACTCAGAGCCATTCACCTCCACCCACAGGTTGCAACCATCCAACCACTTTCTTATGCATCTAAGAGTTCAGGCATGGAACATGATTCAGAAATGTTCATAGCCACTGAATCCAGAAGGGAAAGCTATAAAACGATTATTGTATTTCACACTTACTGCAGTATTTACTGTTTGGCTGGACTGCAGTCATGAAATGTCAGATTATAAAAGTGAAAAGTTGAATGTGTAGAAGTATGAAAATTCCCTGTCAGATACTCTCAAATGTTGTACATGTGTATGTGGGTAATTTTGAGAATTGCAGAACTGTAGAAAAATAGATATAACCATATCATTTAGATTTAAAGACTCTAAGAGTATAATCAGAGGATTCAAACATTTCCCACCAAGAAAACTTAAAACATGAGCACAGCTCTGGTCTTAATCTACTTATTCAGGAAAGAGTATAATGATACCTATTTCTTACATCCAGACTATTTTAGAACTTCAGCAATGATTTTTATGCTGGTGTAGTTTTCTGATCTGCTGTTATTTTCAATGTTTCTGACTCCCATTTATATATTTTAATTTTATCAGATAGTGAAAATGGATTCAAATACTTCCAGATGGCTTCCTGTGGACAAGATAATCATATCAAACTCTGGCTTATTTTGTTTGCAGATTTCTTAGGTTTGTATAGAAATGTTTTTTGAATATACCAATGTCTTAGGTCTTTTGTGACAATTTAAATCGAAGATCAAATTTATACTACTGGATTCACAGCCAAACTAACCACAAGTTGAAAGTTTTCTTTTAATTATTAGCTGGAGAACAGCTAAGGCATTCAGCACTTTGTGATGCTGCACCATGTAGATTTTATTTAGCAACAATTTATCAACATTTATCAGCATCTATTTATCAACAAGTATTGAAAGTAGATTTAAAAAAAATTCTACGGTGGCCTTTCAACGGGTCGATGGGTTGAAACCTCCTCATCTGCCTGGCCAGGGAGGGAGAGGTTTGTTTTCATGTTTTAGTATATCCTGGGCCTTGAGTAAGAGCTGGAGAAAAGAATTTTGGCTCCTGCAAAAACTACAATGTAGAGACTAAGTAAATCGCCAAAAATATCTTCAGTGGGTACTTTTTTGTAATCTCCTTTATAAAAAGTGTGTAAGGATTAATATTGTGTGTCCAGATACACATTTAATTATCTAAAACCTTGTGAGACATGCTAAGACTACAAAGTGATAAAGTTTGAGATATTTAAAGGGGAAGTTGTCTCTGTGATCTTTTTATCCCCTTTTCTGTGAACACTATGTCACAGAGTCACATCTTTGGGGGAGCTTTGGGCTTCTTAGTGCAGCTTGTGTTATACTTTGTCAAATATAGCCATATGTAATAATTTACTTTTTGTATTTTTAGGTGTCCAGTTAAAATACAAATGCACACTGAGTGGGCACTCTGCCCCAGTTCTGGCTTGTGCATTTTCATGTGATGGACAGATGGTAGTCTCGGGGTAAGCAGCACCTTGTTGAAATGTCAGGATGTCCAGGTTCATGCTTCAGTATTGTAAAACAGAAAGTTCAAAAGAGTTAAAGATTTCTAAATATTTATTATCAATAATTAAGGAATAGTTCTGTGACCTCTAGAGCTGTTGAAGTGTCTTTACAATCAGTCTGTGTCTTGTAGGTGAGTGAGTTTGAAATCTCGGGTTGTTGAAAAAGTTAATGAAACATTTTCCTTTTCCTTCTCTGCATCACTTTCATGTCAATGTGTTTTTTAAGGTCTGTGGACAAGTGCGTCATAATCTATGAGACTGTAAGTATAGCATAATACAGGGTCATTTGTTGGGGTTGTCTTTAAATATAAGCACTGCTTCTGCAGTGTCGTACCAGGGAAAAAATACTAAAGAATACAAATTACACTAAGCCAAAATACCTACTGTGTATTTGGGGGAAGGGTGGGAAGGAGTCTAAGGAAAAATATGTCCTGAGAGTTGATCAGTCTTTCTCACTTTTATTTACATTGTGAGGATTTGTCAATTGATTTCTCTGCTGCAGGGTGTTAATTAATTCCATACTTAGGAGGATTGCAAGATTCATATTGAAGCTGAAGGATTGTTTTCTTATCCTAACTTCAGCTTAGCTTCCAAAGCAAGACTGTAACTTTTGACATAAAATCAGAAATGGTGGACACAGAAATTCTGTAGTTAGTTATATGTAAAGTGCACATAAAATAGAAGCATAATAAATAATTCAAGAAAAATTTTATATTAATTACAATGTCTTAAAAAACCTGTTGTTTAAGTATTTTCTATAATATTGTTGTTATCTCCTTTATGATTCACCTGTATGTGGTATATATACCTTCAGTACTTTATAGTATTAAAAATAATAATTTTGCTGAAAATGAAGGATGAACAAATTTTAAACAACTTCAGCTTGCTCTGCACATACTTGGTGTATTGATACAGTTTTTAAATTACCATTAAAGTTTTTCACCAAAATCACTAATACAATACCTGCAAAGTTTTTGGCCCAATTATTTTAGTAGTTTGAAGTTTAGACAGGTATGTAAGATGTCCTCTAGAGTTCAGGAGCCTCAGAAGATTGGAAGATGAAGGAAACCACAGCCTAAACATTTCTTAATACTGTTCATCAGCTTTTGTGGCCTTAGGTTTTTATCAAATGGGACAATAACTTTTCTAGTTCTGAAATTCTCCTTCGGATATACTCCAAACCTGCCTGGACACCTGCTCTAGGTGGTGCTGCTTCAGCAGGGAGATTGGACTATGTGATCTCCAGAGGTGCCCAGCCATCCTGTGATTCTGTGGGGAAAAGTAGGGACAATAAACCTTTGTGGGAGGGAGAGAGATTTCAACCTATATTAGGGAACTTTAATCATATTGGACGGCTCAAAGTATTGGAGTGCAGATCTATTAGTGATTCAGAATAATTTTGCTCATCATCTTTCCAACCTGTATGTACCTGTCAAAAAAATGCTATTTTTCATAGAAGGGAAAATCTTTCCATAATAAGTTAAAACTGCCAAAATTCAGGAATTTTGTTTTTAGTTAGTATTTAGTGGCCAAATAGAGAATAGGCCAAATAGGTGTGGTTAATTATTGGTCCAATTGAAGGCTTGTGGGTTGACCCCCACAATGACCCTTTTGGTCATTTCTAATCGAAGATTTGTAGAAGAAATGTCTTTATCTACACAGCCAACCAGCCAATGTGGATTTAATTTGGTCAGTGTTTCCAGCACTCTTCTCCCTGCATGTTCCATGCTGGCTGATTGTGCAGGGGAGCAGTGCTCCAGGGAGTCGAACAGGGGCTTAAAGCAGGAAATTCAAGTTGTGTTTCTGACTCAGCTGCTGATCAGCTTTGTCAAGGTTCTGTAACTTCTCTGAAGGTACCTTCTGTCACCTTTCAAGAAGCAATATTCCCTGTTTTGAAAGGAAGCAAACAAGTGAAGAAACACTTTTTTATTCTTTAAGATTTAAAATCACAAAAACTCTTTTACAGAGTACTGGCAATACCCTTCATACTTTGTCTCAGCATACAAGGTAAGAAATCAGCATGATTATTCTGTTTCATTGATAAAAGAAATCCTTTTCTAATGAGTTTTCAGACTTTTTTTTTTTTTGTTGTTTGTAGATATGTTACAACTTGTGCTTTTGCACCACGTAGTCCCTTACTTGCCACAGGCTCAATGGATAAAACTGTGCACATATGGCAGCTTGACCTTAAGCAACCCTGTGCAGGTCAGTGTGTGAAGTATTTGAAATATGTTCTTTTAAATTCAAAACACCCTCTGAGGATGCAAAAATCCCTCATTCTTACCTGCACTTAATGTGTAACATCAGGATTGCGTGCATGCTTTTTATCTTCTAATTAACCTGATTAATGTCCAGAAGAGGTATTCTCTTTTAGTTATTTTGTAAAGAAAAAAATACTAGATGTATCTTAATTTTATTAATTTGCTCTATCTGTTTTTCTGATATTCTGATATTCTGCAATTGCTTATTCTTTGGACAGCATTTAAGAGATGAATGTTATTGCCAGAGTGTTGAAAGACTTCTTGGACACCCATAATTTGTGACGAGTTGAAAATATGCTAATTGCAAGTGTAATTGTCAATTAGAAATGCACCTTACCAGTCGTTATAGGTGAAAAATGAATTGTACAAATTACATTAGTGCCATTAACATAGGATAACTAATGGTACAAATTACACCAGCACCTAAAGTTTGTCAAACAAAGGTACATACTGTCTTTTTGCAAAACACACCAGTAAGTTTGGATTTTGGTGTGCCTTCTAAGGATGTGCAAGATGATTCCAGTGTCTGCTAGCACTTTTCTGGTTGTTTGTTCAATTCAAATTTGACAGTATAGTCAAATTGAAGAAGTATAGGCATCTAAGAGATTAAATTCCTCTAAACTTTGAAAATTGATAGGTAAAAGGTAAACCCAAATTACTGCCCTCCCTCACAAAGCAATGTCTAAGAAACATTTATTTTCTTGAAGCATGTATAGTACTGAGAACACTTAAAAACAGGATCTATTAATGGCATTGTTTCTTTGAACTGAGAGTTTCATTGTTGTTTTCTTTTGGGGGGTTGTGGTGAGGTTTTTTGTGGGGGAGGGGAGTGGTGTTGTTTGTTTTTAATTAGTTTGTTTTGTTTTGTTTTTAAACTCTTTTTCAAAGGAGGTACTTTAGAAAATGAATCCAAGGTGGCTGTTGAGGACTGGTCAGAGGATGATGTTTCAGCCTGGCTCTGTGCACAGGATTTAGCAGACTTTGTTGGACTTTTCAAAATGCATAATATTGATGGCAAGGAACTACTGAATCTTACTAAGGAAAGTCTTGCTAATGAATTAAAAATTGGTAAGAGTATTGAAATCCAAATAGTTTTTAATCTCTGGAGTACTTTGAAATGTTGAAATGAAAGCAAGTTAGGAGTTCCATACATGTATTTTTTTTCCCTGAAATGCCTTTTTTATTTCATTTCCAGGGCTGTTAAAAACCCCCTTATTTTACATTGTCCACAGTATTCCTTTTTTTTTGTGTGTGTGTTTGCTCATACCTGAAGACATACAATGCACTTCTACTAATGATACTTTTAAATAGTCTTACCTGATTTTGTTTCTATTTTCCTTGTTCTATCTTGTATGATTAAGCTATGGAAAAGCAATTTCAGCTTTTCTCTATAATTCATGTTTCTCACTTTGGTAAATAGGGGGGTCTATAGTTTTTCCTATCAGTCTGCAAAGTGCCATGTTTAGAATTGCAGGTGGTCACCAACCTTGAATTGAACAGTGGAATTCCTAAGATGACTTTTGGTAAGGACCAAGCAAAGCTTGCCTGGCTCAGACAATTTCTAATACATCAGGTTCATACACTGTCCTATTGCTTTATTGCAAAACTGTGATTACAATTTAAAAGGAATCAAAAAGAAGCACCATACTAGTAATGATTCCACAGTGGTCCTTATGAAATAAGAAGTTTAAAGATAATGAACTGCACTGGAACTTTCGAAATACAAGTTCTCTATTAATTTTGATGGCCAAATTTAGGTGTAAATTAGGTGCTAATATATTTGTTAAAATGAGGTCAAGTATGACAAAAGGCTGAATGATGTAAAAAACCTGTTAAAAAGTACAGTTGAATATTGTTCATTGTAGGAAGACCGCTCCCTTTCTTTTTGTGTTTGTGTGTGGAATTGGTCCATATTGGATCATATTATCTCTGTGTAACAGCTGGCTTTGTTGAAATCTAGAAATAACAGAAATGCTGGGAATCTGTCAGGAATTGTCATCCATGAAAGACACTTGGCTTCCTCAGTTTATGCAAACGTTTTCCTTAGCATTGAAGTAGCCTAAAACTTTGTTGCAGCAATTGCCAGCTGAGGCTAATCAGATAACACTGACTAGAAAGTCCTGTGAGAATTGAATGTAGTGTGACTTGCTACAAAGAGAGTTCTCTGTGGGGAAAGAAATCAACAGAGATCTAGAAAATATGGCCTCATATATCTGACTTGAAATATTGCTCTCTATCTGCCATAGCTCAAGCATTTACAAAGTAGGAAAATACTATTTGCCTAAAATGGACAACATTTTCTCTGTTACTTAAATTCCTGTTTAACTAAATTTTAGGCGTCTACCACCATACAAATTCTTGACATGAGCGTGTTCTTTCTCTCGATAACCTGTTTTCTTTCCTCTGAGACTGTGATGTAACATCTTGCTAAGATCTTACATCATCTCTAGAAGATCTAAGAAGATCTTACATCAGATCTCTAGAAGTTTTTCACAGTCTTTGCAGTTTGGAGGACATCAGTGTTCTTTAAAAAAAGCACAGGCTCCGGCACCTTTCAGTTGAGCCTTTGTAAGCCCCAGACAGCAGTGCTGTTCGGCAGGTGTAGTGCATCAGAGGTGGGTATGACCTGGCCTGTTGAATGCCAGTGTGAAGGCGAAGGGAAATCCAGTCTGTTGGAGGTGCTGGCAGCACAGCTGTACCTTCCCACTGGCACTGCTTTGTCCCGTGCCAAGGGCCAGCCCTGCAGTGTCCCGTGGCAGGGTGTGGCTGAGGGCACTCGCGCTGTGTCAGTCAGCTGCACGGCCACCAGGCCGCTGCTCTGCCATGGCTCTGCTGCACTTGCACTGCTTTTACTGATTGTTGTCATTACTACCCGAAGTTCCTGTTGCACAGCAGGAGAGAGAACCTGTGGCAGAGCTGAGCGGAGTGGGAGCCAGGGCTGGATGCAGGCTTTTGGTTTCGGGGGTGGTGAGATGGAGCTATGTCTCCTGTAACACAGTGCTGACTATTCCAAGACCTGACCTCTTTGCCTTATCTGTCTGTGCTGTCCACTTCATGTACGAATAATTTTTCAGAGTCTCTAGGCCTGCGCAGCAAAGTTCTCCAGAAAATTGAAGAACTGAGGATGACAATGACCTCAGTTTCTGTTCCTGATGAGTTCCTGTGTCCTATAACAAGAGAGCTTATGAACGATCCTGTCATTGCCACAGGTATGTCTTTATGAGACATGGATTAAAACTAACTACGTGAGGGTAAAGATAGGCCCATTTTTGTGTTCCCACACCTATTTTAGCAGCAGACCTAGAAAGATAAACTATTCTAAATAGCTGTTGCAACAAACCAGAATTAATTAATTTGCTGAATCACAGCTCTGATATGGACAAAAATACTGTATCAAGCAACTTCTTCCTTTTCTTAATGTAACTCCCTTTATGTGCCTTTGTAAATATAATTACAAGCCTAATTACAGTGTTGGCTCAGTAAATGCAAAATAGAATTGTGCATTCAGTGGGGCAAAAAGCAAATAAACAAATCAAACCAGCCCCCCACAAAAAAAACCACAAAAAACCCCAGGCTCATTTCTATGCTTAGCACACTATAGGGCACTTGAAAGGTTGTACAGAATGAGACTCCTTTAAATGCAGCAGCCATTGGAACTGTGATATGCCAGCAGCATAAGATGTTATGTAGTTAAAACATTTTATGAAGAACTATTGTTTTGTAGTTCTGTTCTTGGGGAGAGAGGGAAGGAGGAGCATACAAACATCAGAAGATCAGTATAATTTTTTTGTTGCTCTGTAACAGTAAGTAACTTCATCCAGTTCTGAGGTGTTAGGGCAGACTTCTGAGAATTAAAACGGCCAAAATATGAAGACAGTTGCTAACTGCTGGAGTTATAGGTGATTTATTCAATAAGGAGTAAGGAGACAAGAGGAGGGGCACAGGGCCCGGGCTTGTATTCCACCACAGATATTCCTGGGTGACTGACACTTAGCTGGGGCCTAGTTTTTGTTCTTTGAGGATCAGCTGGTTCAGATACCGACTCTAAGAGCCGAAGTCCTGAGCCTGGGCAGGTGGTGAGGGCTCTGCACAGGCACAGCTCAGGGCTGGGCCAGCCAGGTGGACAAGCCCCCTGTTGAGCAAAGCAGAAGGCTTTAGCTGTGTTAGGCAATTGCTGGTAATGAGCTTTTACTTCACATCATGGATCATTCAAACTGAAAAGAAAGTCTTATCTAACTTGTGCATAATATATTTTGGTGCAGAGATAGATGCATGAACCTAGCCAGAACTGTTTATATCCACAGTAAAGATTTCACATACTGTGTACTTATTCTAGATCTCAACTTTCCTGTTTGGATGTATTTCCTTACTTCCCTTTTACATTAAACAGCTAACATCTGCACAGTGCCACAGTGGCCAAGCCTCTGTAATATGAGCTCTTGTTGATGGTTTCTTTGCAGATGGCTATTCCTATGAAAGGGAAGCAATGGAAAACTGGCTCAGCAATAGACGATCCAGTCCCATGACGAATCTTCCTCTCCACTCTCTTATGCTCACACCAAACAGAACGCTAAAAATGGCCATTAGTCGCTGGCTAGAGACTCAGCAGAAATAGTTAAACCACTTAATTTTGAAGTTGGTTGTTAAAATTAACTTACATTTTATGCAGCTGGAGGAATTAATTGTATCAGAAACAAATGGAAAGAAAAACTTGTGTTTCTCTTCTGTCTGTGGCTGGTTCAACCTTCACTGGTGGAAACTCCCAGAACAACTTTAAGTTCCTGGTAGTTCTACTTTGTGGTATTTCTGTTTGAGAATCAAGTACTCAAACTCAGTTTTTCAAATAAAATTTTCTTGTCATTTTTACTACGTTTATGAGTTTTGAGTCTTCATCTTGCCAAGTCAGTCTTTCAGAAGGTAAGAAACAGCAAAGTACAGGACCTGTATTTCTTTTTCTACTCTAACAAACCAAAATGTGTCTATCTTTCTCTGTTCCCCATTACTGGACACATAGTTGGAAAAGCTGGGAGAGAGTTTCTCCTGTAACCATCAGGGACTGCATCTCATCCCACAGGTATATTAATAATCTTTATTTTGTATGGAAAGAGTACAGTAGCTGTGCAAAAATAGAACTACAGGACAAGACTAATATAGGACTTGTACAAAATATCAAAGAAACAGTAAACAATAAATAAGCTAAAGTGTAACGATACAAACTGCAAAAAGAATGTGTAGAGCTGGGTACAGCTGTTTACAATGTACACAGAACACTGGAATCAAGCATGATGGGAAGAGTATAAAGCTGAGCACTTCAACTGAATTGCACTCATAGGAATGTCACTGCAGCAGTTCAGCTTTAGTATGTTCTTGCCAATAAAAATCCTCATTTCCTTAAAAAACCAACGTCTCAACTTCATCCTGTCATGCAACTGCACATATGCTGTTCCTCAAACTTTCACGTTCACTCCATCCCTTTCTTGGGTTTCCCATAAAAACATTTACTAAGCATTTAGTTGTTGTACCTTGTCACAAATAAACAAGAAATCATTTTGCTTTAAGATAGCACCCAAAGGTGATTAGATACCCTATATAAAGTGCGATTATTGTTAATAGGCCATAATAGTGTGTTCTTCAGTGCAATAACCAATATGGTCAAAGCCTCCCAATACACATGCAAATGTCACTCTTTTATTTAATTTCTTCTATTTACTAAAAATAGTTATATTTACACTTCAAAGCATGGCTGCTTATAGTTTACTCATACACAAATTATTTATGCTTCCTAAATGTACATCATGCAACCCAAATTAGATCCCACTAGAAAAGTGATAAAATAATTTGATTTGAAAAAAATGCATGCATGTATGGATCTGAGTATTCTGCAGCAGATTATCTCCCTTAGCGCTGCTGTGAGACGTCAGCACGTAAGCATATGAGAGGCACGAGTACTACGTGTGAGATGCAAGAGAACCAAAAGCCAAGACTGAAGCCGTCTATGAAAGGAAAGGCTTGTTTAATGGTAACATGTAATGGAAAGGATTTCTCTGCTCGAGCTCCTAGGCCAACCTAATTGAGTCTTTCTACGCTAATTTGTTATTCCAGTTACTGTCACTGCCCTGTGATGGTAGGAACAGTTGGAAGTGGTTGTTTCCCATTAAAGACTGCTCCCTGGGACCCAGCCATGCCGAGGCAGTCAGTGTTTTGTAGATGTTGTGAGCCCAGTCTACCCTGTCAATGTACAGAACAGTATTTATACATTTGATTCAATGAACGATCGCTTTGGTTTTGCCGTGGTGACGTGGCTGTGGTGGCTGTCCTGAGTGCTGTGGGATGGCAGTTTGGCTACAGCTTCGGGGTACAAATGAGAACCTTGGTTGGGTGATCTGCTGTCTGTGCAGTGGGGAGGGATTTGGCACGGGCGCTCCTCACGATCTTTTGCTTGCACGCTGCTCTGGCTGCCATCTCCCGGGGCAGCACCTGTAGAGGATCCCTTAGCTGAGTAGTGTTTAACTGAGAACTGCTCCAAGTTGGAGGGCTGAATGCCTGCAGAAGCAACATTTGTGGATAATCCATCTGCTGCCTGAGAGTGCCAAGTGCGACTAGACTGTGTGTTTTGCTGCTGAAACCTTGCAGTCTTGTCCATGATTCCCATGAACGGGGTATTGCGGGGCCGGTGCTCAGTGCCCTGAGCTTGACTGATGTTGGTCTCCTTGAGCCGAACATCTGGGCCCAGCCCCTTAACACTGCCTGACAAACTGCTGGCTGAAGTGAAGCTGCTTGATGAGCTGGCGAGAACCACACTACTGGATGGAGAGCCAGAAGAGCCACCACTGGGTACAGGGCTTTGCTGCCTTGAGTCACTGAAATTCACTGGAGCAGAGGCTGTTGATGTGTCACCAGGTTTACATTTAGTAGCAAAAGAACGAGAAGAGAGGGTCTCATGATGCTGTGGATGTGAACGCTGGCTGGACACAAACTTCTCATTGTGCAGTTCAGCAGTGGGATCTGTGGAAGTGCTTCCGGATGACAATATGCTTGCCCCATCCACCTGTTGACTTCCACAGTGCCGGAGGGGCAAAGGACTGTGGGGAAGATGCTGCAAAGATGATTGTGGCTTGGTGCTACATTGACTGCTTCCTGGTTTAGATCCAGGCTGGATGGAGCTCAGATGCTGATTTGTTTTTACAATCTGTGCCTGCTTTGTTGGCTGCATAATCAAGCCTGGCTCTCTCAGGTACTTGCTTGTTCTGCTTTGAGGGGACACACACTGAGCTTTCTGAACACCTTCTTGAAGGGTCCTGCTAAATAATGAAGCAGCTGAGGAACACTGCAGCCTTTGTGGAGGAGAAACAGATTCATTGGGGTGTGGCAGGTCATCTTCCCTGTCTTGAAGATTCAAATTATCATTCACACCTGGTACAATTCCTTCCTCCTCATTGTCAGAATTGCTGGTTTGTTCAAGTAGCTGTGGAGACTGATGCTTCTGTTGCTGTGTTCTCTGGAACTGTTTGCACTCCTCTTCCACCCGAGCCAAGAGACGTTTTATCTCCTGGTTGCTGGGGCATATCTGAGTGGCTTCCCGTAGGTCAGAGAGAGCAGCAAGTAGTTTTCTGTTTAGGAAGAAATAAGTAAACAATGAAAATTAGGGCAAATCTGTGTCCCATCATTGCCTGCTACTAATCCATCTCCACCCTTTAAGTGAAATGTCCTGGTTTGTTGCTTCCTGCTGCAGGAGGTGACAAATTAGAACTGGAAATTCTCCACCTCAGGAAATTCTTAACTAGGGTGGAAGTGCAGACCCAACCCTGAATGCTTCTCTAAAGTATCCTGACACTCCATGCAGGCAGGCAGAACTCTCTGCTGGGAACAGCAGGAACTGAAAATTTGTCTCACAAGCTCTTCCACAGTAACCTCCAGAGTAGGGAACCTGCTGAACTCTACTTCATGACCATTTATTGATGTTTAGAAAAGACATGGTGAATCAAAAAGGCACCTCTCTTCCTGTACTTTGGCTACACCACTACAGTTTACTATTCTTTCAACCTAAAGAGATAGTTCCTCCTCTCTCTCTCTCTCTCCTTGTTTTTGTCTTCAACTGCTAATGATTCATCATATTCTTTCCTATCAAAATCAGCCAGTAATAAATTGTAAGCTTGGCAATAAATAATGATGTGCTGGAGTTGGGTGGCACACTGCTGGTCACATTCTGCTGAGTCATGTGGAGCAGCAGACCCATTCACTGTGACATTTAAAATAATCCCCTTCAAATGAATTTCTTACTTTCTGAACTGCCTCATAAGTACTTACAGAATATTCAATATCACTATTTGGATGTGGTTGGCTTTATCTGATGAGAGAGACCTAGTACAGATGCAAGGTGCACTAAAAAATAATTTTTTCTTTGCAAATTTGAAATGCAACTAGCAGAAAAGCAAAAGTTAATAAAAATAGCAAGTTAAAAAAAATCTCTGCAGTACCTGCTGTTTCTCTTGGCTCTTGCTCTGGCATAATAGGCTTCATAACACTTAGGCTTCAGATCCAAGGCTTTGGTAGCAAACTCTTCAGCCATTCCAAAATCCTAATAAAGGAATCAAACACGCTCGTTACACAGCGCCAGTCAAAGCAAGCTGCCAGCTGCAGGTCAAGCTCAGGCTCACGTGGCAGGGGCTCCTGCCCCAGTCTGCAAGAGCAGGTATTTGCTCAAAGCACACACGGGCACAGCTGTGGCACCTGGCTGTGTGGCTGATAACAAAGGTAGCAGTGTTTTTCATCCAGTCTTTTAAAAGTACAGCAGAGATCCAGCAGTTCATCGTTCCACCATCACTGTGTGATGTAAGACCAGCTGTAACAATGCCCCACGGCAACATGCCCTCATCTTATAAGCCACCCATTAACTGACATGATAAAGCCCAAGATCAGGATATAGTGAAAAGGATTCTAAAATAGCACAGCTAGATGGCCACATACAGCCCCAGTAATGCAGTAGGATGTAAGTCTCAGATTCCCAACACCAGAGAGGCAGCAGACTAACAGCAAGAGCTTACATTTGTTTTGCGGCGACATCGTGACAAGTTCAGGTATAATGAAACTCTCAGCTCAGTGAAGGCTTTCATTTCCTCACCAAACCCTTCCCTTGGGAACTTCCTCAGTGCATACTGATAGCGTTGTGCTGCTTCCCTCATCTTGCCTTTCTGCAAATTTTAAGGAACAAGAGGTTTTTCACAAACTTTTAATATTGCAATACTGTTGCCAAAAAGCATATTTATATTTGACATCTACCAAGAGATGCCCTTCAAGTACAAAACAGAGAGACAGATTTTCTAATAAATATACACAGTATGAACTACACTGTCAGAAAAGCACAGTGAGAGCCTGCCTGTTAATCAGAGTTTGTGTCCCTTTCTGAACTCAAATGTTTAATAGCATTTGACAAGGATAATACTTGCACTAATATGTACTACTAGTACCAGAAAAAAAATCATATAATCTGATATATTACTACTCTGTTTTAAACAGAGTTGTAATATATTGGATTATATAACTGAAGAGGCATAAAGGCATTCAGTCTACCTTCAGGCAGAAGTCCAATGTTCTGCTGCCAGAAAAAAAGAAAAATCCACCTACTTTATAGAGTGTATTTCCTTCTTCCATCAGTTTCTGCAGAAGAATCAGGAGAATATCGGGTTTGGAAGTGGCCATTGCCCACGCTGCATTTCCTGCAAGTTAAATTTTAAGGTTCTCTGACAAAAGGGAAGAAAGCATGTTTCTGCTGTCTACCACAGTAGAAAGCCTGGTCCTACTTCAGTATATATTCCACCTACATGGCACCAGTATTACTATTGTCATCGTAATTAGGGTGTACACATTTAAAACGCATCTATGCCGCCACCTGGACAGCAGCCAGGTATTAAATGGTCTGAGACATTTTACCCCTGTGAAGAAATGTACAGAAGTCACAATTAAATTTAGGCCTAAGTAAGAACCTGTATTTGATCACACTTACTACCCAAATAATATGAAACAGTGATTCAAATGTATTAAATATTCAGTAATTATCACGTATACAACTGTATTATGTACTTGCCTGCTGGCAATACATAACTTATATTTCTTTGGCCTGCAATTTGCAAAAATACACAGTTCTATAGTTTATTAGAAGAATGTTATTTAAGAGTAAAACTTCCTAATCTAAATCATTAATAGTGCCACAATTATGTATCAGTAATAGCACAATCACCACTTTTTTGTCTCAAGGCAATGTATGAAGACAGAGTAACCATATACAGTGACTCCTCCAGACCTGACCATCAGCAGACATCAAAGAAGGAGTAAAATAAAAGTCCTTGCATTTCCTCACTTCTAAAGTGAGTCTTGCGTGTCTGCCTTTAAAGGAGATTGTTTCTCTTGGGCGGGCATCTGCCAACCAGACAGCCTGCAAAAATCTGGTGTTTTATTTCATCTACTATACAGAAATAACTAATTCTGGCAGAGCAGAAGCCAGGTGTTTGTCACGGTGCAGGGCAGTTTCACTAACCCAGCTTAGCTCCCTTTCTCAGCAACATGACCACGACTGAGGTATTGCGGCAGCCAATCGCTCTGTCCAGTGGCCTCATGCCACTGTGGTCCACGTGCTCAATCATTGCTCCTTTCTCCACCAAATACTGCACCTGGGAAGAGAAATGAGACATGTTTTGTAGCATGGCTTTTGGTAGGAAAGGCAGACCAAGGAAATATTTAAGGTACCATGTAATCTTCTTTGAAACACACTGAGCATATGCTGCTGAGTACAGTACAGCCATCTAAAACCCACCAAAGGCACCACAGCACAGGCAGCCTGGGGGGAAGCAGCAGTTCCTTCCCATAACAATTACCTGCTCAAGTGCCACCAGCAGTGATCTTGAAAGGGAAGAGGCAGCAACAGTCCTGCCCATGGACAAGCCCCACGACCCAGAGCCATGGGCCTGCTCAAGGACCTCTTTACTGGCACTGTCCCTGCTACTGTCCCTGCTCCAGCCTGGCCAATAGGTGAGCACAGAGCCACTGATGGGACTGGTCTAGGCAGGGAAATGGGAGCTGGCACCACTGCAGGACAATGACCTACAGCAAATGTAGGGACAGGAAGGAACCTGGACACCCCTCATTCTCCAGCAGAGTCTCCAGTACCCAGTGGCACGGGCAAAAACACACACAGCATCTGAAAACTACCAAAGCCACTGTGGAACCTGAGGACTTACAATTTCAAGTTAATTCAGACAAAGGCTGAATGGGACAACATACTATAGCCAACATGCCACAGCAGCACCTGAAACAGACCTTGTGTATGCGAGCTGCAGAAACACAGATGTGAGTGAGTGTGAGAGGCTGTGTGTGCTGTTCCGTCCAGTTCCTTGCTCAGATCTGTCCACAGTGATGCAGACCTGAGTGTGCCCTTCCTCTTCTTACACCTCTTCTTGGGGTATTTCCTCTACAAAGGCACCAACTGACCAGGACCCTAAGAAGGGACCTCTGTGGGTTTGCAGTGTAATTCTGGGCTTCAACCTATCTAGAAAATGCTTTCCTGAGCAAAGATTTTCACTGCAGTCAAGATGAGAGCAGTGTAACCCTCTTGGCTACTTCCCCAAATTTCCTATTATGGTAGGCAATATGTTTTCTAAACTCTAAATTTTTCTAATTTTTTCTTGAATGTTATGTCTTGTTATACTTACAATATCAGCATCCCCATAAAAAGCTGCCAAGTCTAGGGGTGTTCGTCCATTTTTGTCTGTCTGATCAGTTGCTGCACCTTTCTCTACTAAATACTGAACTACTTCCTTGTGGCCTTTCAGACATGCCCAGCTCAGAGCTGTCAGTCCTTCCTTGTCCAGAGATGAAACAGTTGCACCTGAAAAATTAATATGAACTTTGTTATGAAGATTCTCTGTTTAAATGGAAAAATTCCTTAACTCACCCAGATGCAATCCCTGGTGCAGCTGTAATCTGCTATTTATTTTCTACCTTCAGAAATGAGAAATTCCACAGTGCTCAAATGTCCTTCACAAGAAGCCACCATCAGTGGTGTCCGGCCTTGCTTGTCACTTAAATTCACATCAGCCCCATGCTCCACTAGAAGTTTAGCAATCTGAAACAGAAAATATCAATTTAAAAATACATTCCTTGCACCAGAGGGGGTTTAGATTGGATATCAGGAGAATGTCTTAGAAAGTGCTGTCCAGCCCTGGCACAGGGGCAGGGGTGGACTTCCCACCCGCCTCATCCCTGAAGGGATTTAAAAGCCACGTGGATGCAACACTTCAGGACATGGGTTACTGGTGGCCTTGGCAGTCCTGGGGAACAACTGGCCTTGATGGTCTTGGAAGGCTTTTCCAATCTTACCAACTCTATGATTTTACTAGATTGGCAGATGAGATTTCAGCCATAATATCATGAACTTTTAACAAAGAGGACTAAGGTGGTATTTATGGCAACCACTGAGAAGTTCTATGTAGCTCAAGCCCTGAGTGCAGTTCAAGGCCTTCTCCTGACAGGAGAGACCAGCATGAGGAAGGCTTTAGAATCCAAGGATCTCTCTCTGCACAGGAGCAGTACAAAAGATCTGAAATCTCCTCTGATCTTGGTGTAGGAAATAAAGTATTTTAAACTCATGTTATTTTTCAGGTATATTATAATTAAGACTGTTGTGACGCCAATGTGCTTTTTAAGTTATTTCCAGGGATACAAAGGGTTTGGAAGTGAAGCTTCTGAGTACATCCCTCTGAATCAGATGCAAACATGTATTAGAAAATTGACACTAATTATTTTCAAAACTAGAGATGGGAGGAATCAGGGAGCACCTCCCAGAGGATCCCCAAAGCTGTGCCAGACCTGCCAGTGGCCCTGCCGGACAGCGCAGAGGAGCGGGGGCACGCCTCTCCTGCTGGCTCTGCTCACGGCCGCTCCGTGCTCGAGGAGTAACCTGCACACCTCCAGCTTTCCTCTTCCTGCAGCAGCTGTCAGGGCTAGAGAAAGCATTTGCATCAACATCAGCTCTTGGCTTAATTGGCCTTTGGACACACGCACAATATGTGTCACTGAATCCCCATTCTTTCAGCTTTTCACTGTGACACTTGCTGAAAGCTGAAAAGAACAAAAAAACAAAATACTTTCCTCATCATGATTTTTCCCCCTCTTCTATTTTGCTCATATTGTGTTTTAAATAGAACTTGAAATTTAAATTTTGTTGTTTGTGTTGAAGCCTCACCAGTCATGCCAATAAGTATTAAGAAATTAGTTAATGTGTGACTTATGCAAGAATCAGCAAAGGACTTGCTCCTCCAGCTTCTAAAGCCTAGTAACTTCCATTTTCTTCTGAGAAGCGAGTCAAATTGTGAATTTCCTGTTACTCATTTTTATAATTTTCAAACACGGTCAAATGGAATTTTAAAAAAAATCTAATGAATGCTGAAAGTAAAGGAAACTACAAACACTACAGGAAGAAGTAAATTTTTCTTTTTTAGCACTTATCTTACCCATTCCCTCCTCAGTTGACGAAACTGCACTGTGTAACAGTTGTAACAACTGTTTAGAGCTGAACAACTGGAAAGTAACTGTTATGGATATCAATATTACAAGCAAAAGAGTCAAGTCTTGTTCAAAAATCCCCCTTTTAGGGAGTTCACTTCCTCAGTGAGTGAAGATTCCCAATGTATTATGCAAGGATTTCAATTAAAAACACTGACAGGAAAACACTGAAGAACAAAATTAATTTAGAAACAGATGTATGGCTTTTGGAATTCACTGGATTTGCAACAAGGGTTTTGTACACATGTAAAAACAAAGCCCATGTGCTTCTCTAGGATGTGAGGCCACTGACCACCATCCCAGAGCTGCTCCCATGGAATGAAGATGCCACTCACAAGGCACACCAGGGAGCTGCAGTGCAGGCACTACAGTCTGCCTTAGAAACTACATTTGGCCTTTCCCAGACGTCCAAAGGCAGGTCTGTCCTTCCACTGCCTAATCAGAACAAATGAGGCTGTGGCCCAGCATTTCCTTTTCAGGAAACTAATGACATTTAAACAAAGGTTCTCAGACAGAGAATCCCATAAAATTCCACACTAAAACCTAAGCCCTGTATTTCCACAATTTTCCATTTAGTCAAAAAGTCCGTAATTTACAGTAATTTTAATATAAAATATTAATACTTGAGATGCATAGATTCAACAAGTTAAAACCATACTTATAAACTCCATTTTATTATTAAAACTGGTATTTTCAATTATTTTTATTAAGAAGAATTAAATTTAAAAATATTAAAAACTCCTTTATTTTTAAATTAGCAATGCTAATGATGAAACACACAAGAAGGGAAATACCTGTTTCTCCCCACAACGCATCAGTGTCATTGATGTCCATGTCACGGTCTTTTTCAACTGTCAAGATGTAACGAACCACCTGCCAAAAACAGAGAGCAGAGACAAGAGCCTCAGTTGTCACTCATCTGATACTAGGGAGAAAAAGATGTAAAACAAGTGAGAGTGCTTCTCTCTCAATGCATATAATCAATAGAAAAGAAAATCAGTATTACTCAAAACAAATTCAGTAGGACTTTACAATGACCTGAAGACATTCTAAAGTGAATGTTATTGAAAACAGTTTAAAAAGAGCCCAGTGCTCTTCTGTGAATTTGTTGTTTGGCATGACTATGATTTAATGAGTCCCCATGTGGCCAATATAGAACAGAATAATCAAAATAAACAACGGCAAGAATAAAGCCTCCCGCTTCAGAGAGGAAATTCCAGATCATCTAAAACAAGAGAGCAAAAGTGAGAATTTTGTAAAATGGTGATACCTAGGTATTTCCTTCCACATTGGTTATAGCTTACCTGTTTTTCTAAATTTCTTCCCAGAATGGTCTAAGCACACATCAATAAATGGTAATTTTTAAAGCTGAGATAAGCTTAAGTTTTGCTGTGTTACTACAATATTAAGGAAATCTGTGTTTTGAAACCACCTCCTAAAAGATCATTAAATGAAAACTTTTTCTCATGACTGTTTTAAATAGATTTTCTAATGGGGCACATGGTCACTGAGGCTGCAGTCAACAGGCGAGGGAGGAGAATCATACTAACAAAGTTTGGGTGCTACAGGAAAAAACAAAGGCAGGAAAGGAGAGAGGCTCTGTGTGTTTTCAGGCTGTTTGAAAACTGTTGTATACAATGTATGGAAAATCCTAGGATTCAAAATGCTAGGACATAATTTATTAAAATTCATGAAAGACACAGATCTTCTTTCCAGCTAAGAATACAGCTTCTTAATGTCTTAAAAATAGAGAAAGATGGACATTTTTCAAGTATGTATTTATGATTAATGTGATCTCTTTTGTTGATATTCAGGAGCTGACTGCTTTCATTTAATCAGTGGACAGCAAACAAGAACTTTCAAGGCAGCAAAGGAATTATCCATTCATCCAAGTTAACCACAGCTCAGAATCCTCAAGTTTATACTGTAAGACAGCAATGGCTTGTATACCATATATTAAATTAACTGCACATAGATATTTCTGTATTTGGATCATCTAAAAAAACTTAAAAGATCAGACTCTTTATCTTATAGCAACTTAAAACTAGAATTAAAAGAAGTAAGTATTGAAACAGCTTTATTGAAAAGAATTTGTTTCCATTTTGGTTCATCACTTACTACATAACTAAGTCCCCTTGCATAGTTGATCCTCATTCAAGTATCTTTACTTACCCATTACTTTCCTATCAAGTAACAGTTTACAGTTCATTTTCCCAATGAACAGAAGACACCCTTGTATTACCTAAATATCTAAAGCATTTTAAGTACTTCTTATGTGTTTATTTTTAGTGTTCCTTCCCAAATTTCTGTCTAAAGTGACACTGAGCTGAAGTCTGTATGTTGGCATGGGCATCAAGCTAAAACTGAAGCCTGTGTGATTGTGTGCAATGAAAAATTGGGAGAAAAAATTCAACCTGAAGTAGAAACATACTTGGGTGGATCAGTGATACAGAAAATCATCACCACCACTAAAGATTCAGGACTACTTCCAAGGACAGAGAGGAGAAAGTAGACAGAAAATTACATAAAAACAAATCCTGAAGCAAACTATATTATCAGATACTCAGATAGAGCATTTAAACCAGCTGCAAATACATACTACAATAAATATCAGAAGTGTCAACGATTCTTTCCAAGCCTCTTTTAAAAATAGCTGCAAGCACTGTTGTAGAGTTCTGATGATTTCAAACAGATCTGGGAGTACCTGTATTCCCAACCCACCTGGCAGTGCCCCATGCTGGCAGCTGCTGTGAGAGCTTGTTGCAGTGCCTGGCGCTTCCTCAGTGAATCCTGTTCTTGGGAGGGAGCCACCCAAAGCAGGCCGAGCAAGAACTCAAGGATTCCACAGTGCCCTCTCAGTGCACTATGGACCAAAGCACACTGGCCCTTCTTGTCTGCAAGGTCAGCCTGCAGGGGGGAAAAGGGAACACCTGAGGTTAAGAGATGCAGTGAAAGGCTGTGGGGAGGAGATGCTTCAGGGCCCTATGAGAGAGCAGCTCTCACTCCTGACTTCCAGGACAAGGAGGAACATCTGGGGAATTACAGGCCCAACAGCCTCACCTGAGCAGCTGGGAAGGTGATGGAAAAACTAATCCCGGAGAGCACTGCCAAACACAGGGAGGACAAGGTGAGCAGGACCAGTCAGCATGGGCTGGCCAAGGGGAGACTGTGCTTAGCCTGCTGGACAGCCAGCGGCTCTGAGGGGACCAGAGGGTGGGTGAGGAGAGCTGGGGATGCCCTTGACCTCGACTTTAGAGGGCTCCAACACTCTCTCGGTAACAGTCACTGACAAGCTGGTGACAACAGGTCGTGAAGGTGCCCAGTGAGGGGCACCCAAACTGGCTGAACAGCTCTGCCAGAGGGTTGTGACCAGCGGCGCGTGCAAAATGCTTCACGGAAGTCTGGACTCACCCTCAAGCTTATGCCTGATAATTATACACTTAAGTAATCAATAACAGCTTTTTTAGGTATTTGTATGACTCTTCTGGCTGCAGGCTTGGCAATCTTTGTGCACCAGCTTACCTTTGCACCTTTTCTGCACAGCAGTGACACGATGTTCATGTGACCTGCAGCGGCTGCATAACTAAGGGCTGTCATTCCATTTTCTGAAGTTCCATCAATAGCAGCTCCAAATTCGAGTAAAAGAGTGACCACTTCTTCATGGCCAAGGTGTGATTGAACACACAGCACTGGAGCATTATTCAGTACTTCAGTTCTGTAATTCACATTTGCTCCTGCCAAAATCAGCAGCCGACTCACCTAAAATTTATTTTAAACAAAACAATGTTTTCCTCAGATTTGTCTGAATTTGAATCTTGATCAGGTACTCATTTGTTATGCCCTAATTTTGATGCAGGTTTTATTGGCAGACATCAACTTTAACACATATAGAGCAATATAGCAGTTTAAAATCTTCTCTTAGTAAATATATTATTGTATTACTGAGCACTTCACTCCCAAGAGAAGACCTGTCTCTCCCCTGAAACTCACTACTCTCATCACAATTGCATGTGTGACTTGCTGCTACTCTGCAACTACCTCCATTAAGAGAGAACCAGATTGCATAAAAAGAAAATCTCAAAAAAAAAAAATGGCCAGAGCATGCATGTGTGTGTTTCTGTACACACAAATTTCCAGTTAAAAGCCTTAGCAGGTGGCTCAAATTCCAACTGACTGACTTGCATTTAACTATCCATCATCTGGGGGTTCAAATAACAGTGCAAAGTTGTGGTATTTTAAATCCCTTCCTCTCACAGTATTTTCCCCTTTTACAACTGACACCTTCCCACAGAAGCAAAGAGCACTGAGCTCTGCCCAGCAAGGCCATGTGGGACATCTGACCCCCAAAAATGCAGCCACACACTCATCTGTGCTACAGAGCACAGCCACAGAAGAAAAAAGTAAAAACCCTTCTTTCCATCAATACTATCAAGGAAAACTGATTTGAACTTTAGCAACAGCTTACAAAAGTACATGAAAGCTTGTCACTAAAGAGCTCAGATCCAGGTGCTTTTCTGCTGAAGGGTTACACTGACTTCAGCATTCCCCTGCCCAGTGCCAGACAAAGCTGTACAGCCCTGCTGATGTTCTTACCTTCACGTTGGGTGTGTAGATGTTTCTTAGAGAAGCCAGGGCTGTAGACAGTCCATCAGTACTATAACCAATCCACAAGGCTTGGAGATGACTGGAAGAAATTCCGGTCCTTTTACTGAGACCCTAAGAGAAATGACACAACAGGAAATCTCTCTATAGAATTAGAAATCCTATTTTAATCTACAACTCAGTATCAAAAGAAATAAAATCTGGATCGATAGCACTAACAAATATTTTGCATAAGCTCCCAACAAATTATTCAAGCAAGTCAGAGGAGAACCTCTACGATGTGTTCATATGAATAAGTCATAAAGCCTACTAAGCTGCAAGCTTTACCTTGAAAATATGAGCTTTAAGTATATGATGGCCAAGTTCCATAGTTTGTTGGCGGTTTAACTTTCCCTCCTGTCGAGAAAACATGAAAGCCAGTAGAGCATGTCCATTCCTAATAAAAGGGATTAAGAGAGAACCACTTTTATAACTGTATTTCAGTAAATACACATCCTTATGCCTGTTGTAACAGTTTGACTTTGTCACACTACTGAAACATAGCATCACATCTAAACAAAATTCTTTCCATAATGAAATAATGCAAAATGAAAACCAGCAAGTTTTGAAGATGAAAAACTCCTGGTATTTATTTCTGTGCTGTCCCCTCACAGGGGGCCGTGTCAGCTGTGAAGTGGTTTACATACTGCTCCCTTTTGCATTCTCAGAGCCAGGAACTGCAGGCATGTCAGAAAGAAGCCAATCCTTTTAGAAGCACAAGATCAGAATGCTTGTGAAATTTGAGCAAAAACACGTATTTAGTAATTCTGCATCTACATTAGTGGTGGTCAATGTTCTAGGAAACAGTGAGAGCAGCACAACCCTAAGAAAACAAGGTTATCATATACTGTTTGTTAATCAGACCACACACTGGAGCTGGGCAATTAGCCATATGCTAGCTGGACTCTGCATCTGAGGGGGAAAGTTGTGGGAAGCATCTTCTCACCCCATCTTCAGACATTTCTGAACAGAACTTTCCACAATCAGAAGCTTTAGCTGGGCCCAGGCAGCTCCCACTGCTGCTAGGGCAAGCGCTGGGAGTTCCCAGTGTGGTGGGACCAGAGCTCCACAAGGCTGCAAGCCCCCAGTCCCACCTACAGAACTTGTTCAGTTACAGACACTTGAAAGCTCAGACAAGGCTTGGACTGGTGATAATTTTAAATGTCAGCATTATTTATTTTTTTGTAAAACCCAAAAGCTGTAAACCCCAAGGAACATGAAAAAAAAAAAAAAGGGATTTGACTGTGAGAACATGGCAAACAGTAACAGCCACTGTCTCCAACTCAACCAACTCTGGCTCCCAAAGTTACAGAAAGTGAGCTGGAACAAACTAGAACAATGCCAGCAGGATATAATTACAGCACAAAATGTCTCATTATTTTTACGTTTAAAAAAGCACACATGATCTGTTCCTTCTATTCCTGCATTCTACATTACATAGACAAAGTGCTGCTGCACAGGATTCTAAACAATTTTGCTGTGTTAGTAACAATATAGCACTCTAATTTCTCCATGAAGGTAGAAAAGTCAGATGCAAACTTCTGACTTCCACTGAGTCAATTATGCATTGTAAACTTTGAATCTTAAGTCATATTACCTCTAAATATATAAAGGATTTCATTTTGGAAAACATTAGGTGCACTTGTATTTTAACATCACTCTTTCCTCTCACCAGTTGTTGCAATCAAATATAAAAAACCTAATTTTGGTTATTTGAACATGAATTACTGCAGTTTTAATTTACCTTGGCTCACATAAGAAGTCAGTATTTTCACCTTCTGCTCTCCAGACAAGCCATTCCCTGAAGGAAGGATGGCAGAACATGCGTGTTTTGTCACGTCTCTTGATCAGAAAACACGAAAGGGCTTCCATCCTCTGGCTGAAGTCTTCCCACTGTTGTTCACTGTTTATTTGTCCTGCATTAATAGCCTGGAAAATCTGCTCATCTGTCATGGGATGCAGGGATGCCAATGCCACATTCAATATGGGCTGAGCTCGCTCAAAAGCAAAGTTTGTCATGAACTTCATATTGCACTGCAGCAAGTACAGCTCTGACAGAGACACAGGAACAACCTTGTAGCTTGCACTTTTGATTACTAAATGACCTTTTTGGAAAAGATCCAGAGTGAGTTTCAAATAGAGATAAGATCCCAGGCTTCTCATGATCAGGTGGTTACTCACTTTCCCAATTGTAGCTGCATCAGCTTTTCCATTTAAAGACATGTTGTTTGTAATTTCCTGACTGTTATTAATTCTGTACTGAATATAAGCATTCAAATCATCGTGAATTCCTTTGTTGTCTGGAAAATTATCCAGGGATATTGCGATAAATGGCAGTAAACTTACCACTTCCTGTGAGGGAGAGAGGGGGGAAAAACAGAAAAAAAAAATAAAAAAAAAATCAAAGACATTACAGTATTCCAGCACTGAGAACTCAACGATGCACCTCTGCTACATTTCCCTTCTGTAGTGAGTACCAGATTAAAAAGGAATTCAGTAACCCTGAGATGGTTTTGCAAATATTGCCTCCTCGTAAGAGGTAGAACAGTATTTTTACATTTTATCATTTTTCATAGGAAGGTCTCAAATATTTCACTGACCAAACTCAACAACTGAAGGGGATGAGAAATGACCACTTCAAAGTCAAGGAAATGGAAAACAATTACCAGAACTGGACCCTAAGACAGGTCAGGGAAAGGGGGAGGCAAAAGGAATGATCTATCAGGCAGGAATGTTTTATTAAGAAGTATCACAAATGGCAAGAGAGAAAAGACTCCCCTTATCATCTCACCTTCCAGTAACAATGTACCAGAAAGGTGCTGTGCACACATGCCCAGCCCCATGGGCCTGAAGGTACAAGTACCAAGTACAGCACAGACATTTCAGCAGGTTCACCAGAACACACTTTCATGCTTCTGTTACACAGAATGCTTTTTATGTTTATGTAAACAAAGATCCAAAAGACCTTTATTTAAAAGAAACACTTCTGTAACTTCTAACTTAAACCAGAAACTTCTTACACAGAGTCATATATTAGAAATGTTTAGCAAACATCTCCCAACCTTCACAACACAAAAAGGAACTATTCCACTTTGTGTAATTAAATGGATTTCAGAAAGTTGCACTTTCAGACTAGTGAGATGTTTTAAGCAAAGACACACTTCTCCAGTCTCCAGAGAGGGAATAGTCTCTGCTACAGAAACCCCTTTTTAAACCCAAAAATTCAGCTGAGAAATAAACTCTTCAGCCAGTTAAACACTCTGAGTGCTAGTGGTACGAAGGCAGAGAAGAAATAAACTCTCAGAGACAGTACTGCTCAGCTGCACCTTAACACTGCACTCCTGAGGTACAAGGGAACAGACTCAAATTTCATCATTTCTTGTATCAGCAACTCTACTGACAGCTGCAATAAAGTGATTCACAATGGAAAAGGCCTCCAATATTGTATCTGTCCACTGCAAATAAACATGTAACAAAGGAAGCAATGAAAAAATCCAGGAGACTTTGAGTTCCTCTAAACCCAGTATTTTTCATAATAATGCAGCTGCACCCATATAAGTGATCATTTGGTCTTTGAGAGTAAGAAAAGCATTAAAAGGTGGTTTTACCTGGAAATTAGTTCTTACAGTCACTATGAGCTTCAGCCAGGGAGGAAACTTATAGATTATACTTGTGATAAATGAAGAAATTGTGTCACCATAATCAGGTTTATGAAATTCAGCATCATTTAAACCATCTACCAAAATTATGTAGTCTTCCTCAGGAATCTTCTGCTCTGCAATTTGAGAATAAAAAAGGAAAGGATAAAAACCCATTCTCCCTTAAAGTGACACACCTTTATCTTCAAAGTCCCTATGTCAAGAAACAAAAATGTATCTTTATGCACACCAGTACATCTTACGGCATTTAAGCATTATTTAGGAGATTAAAAACAATATTAGAAGACTAAAAACAGTTTTAACAGGAATGATATACTCTGTTCATATGTAGGCAAAGCCCCCATTCTGCCACAGATATCAGGTATCTGCTCAAGCTAGCATTTGTTGGGAAGCAGCTGTTTTCAAGGGGAGTTTGCTAGGGTTTTATTAAATATAAAAATCACGTTGCTACATGCTTCCTTTTACACACCATACTGGAGGGAACAGCTGCAGCTGTGTCAGGGGAGGGTTAGGGTGGATATCAGGAAAGGCTCTTCCCTCAGAGGCTGCTGGGCACTGCCCAGGCTCCCAGGGAACGGTCACATTCCCAGAGCTGCTGGAGCTCCAGGACCATTTGGACACCACTCCCAGGGATGCCCAGGGTGGGATTGCTGGGGTGTCTGTCCAGGGACAGGAGCTGGATTGATGATCCTGGTGGGTTTTTTTCAGCTTAGGAGATTCTGTGATTGTTTGAAAACTGCCACATCCATTTTAAAAGCAAGCAAAACCTACATCCACTTTGCAGATGTTTAGCCCCAGAAAATTATAAAGTATGTGACAAAACTCAAATGCATCTTAAAACAAAATCCTTTAATGGTAATGTGCCAGCTTTAACTTCAAGCTAATAGCTGTATTCCCACTTTCTAGAAAAAAAAAGTTAATATAAAGTTTCCACAACCTTTAATAAGTTTCACAGAATTATAATTTAAACACAAATCACCTGTTTAAAACCCATCTATTATTGTTACAAACAACTAGCACGATTAAGGAATTCCTTTGTCCATGAATGTTCTGCTTTATTTATCTTTAATCCCTTTCTCCACTATTTATGCAGTTTAGATTCCATTTCCAAGTAATTTCCTGCTTAACGTACCTCTCCTGAGGTTTGAAAGTGGTTCCAACACTCCCCTTTTAAAAGCTGCTGCTGGATCCTGGACACACGACCTCAGGCTCAGCATGCTCTGCAGGTGAGGCTCTCTGATGAGGAGGTCTCTGTAGGCTGTCAGCTGATGTGAGCGGCACAGCAAAGCTGCCACGCTGTGCACGAACTCGGGGACGAGACACGTGTATGTGTTATCAGCCTGGCAGTAATGATAAGCAACGACCTGCAGAATTACAAAGTAAAAAGCATTACTCTTTCAGGATTTTGGCTGGTTACTAGTTAGTGCAGTTAGGATAAAGTGTTTTTAAATTTCTCTCTCAACTAAAAAATCCTTTTCAGTATTAAGATCCCATGCTGTAACAGTCTCTGGTAGCCTGGGTCAAACACAGGGAGGAAGGCAATGAAATAGGTTTTTGACCTTGCAGGGCATGCAGAGAGGAAAAGGAATCAAAGTGTCAGATTCTGGCAGGAAAACATAATTTGAGTTCATGGCATTGGGATACAGTGGGTAACCAGCTGATTAACTGAGCACAAAAGTAACCTGAGGGTCTGACTAGGTAACCTAGTAGCTGTAATTTAACAAGACCATGTCCCACACTGTAATGACCTAAGGACTAATTTGATCATCAGGCAAAAGTAAATGACAGACAGCTATTAAAGACATGCTTACACAAGCAAATGGAGAAATACAACAACCGGCTTTATTCCGAGTATTTCAAAGCTGTGTATTACTTAAAAATAAACCAGGACGTAACCCCTATTTCTTTGGGGTAAAAAACCCCAGAACAAACCATAAGGAAAACATGGTGTTCACACTGAATAAAAAGCCTGAACTTCAGAAGTTTTCATAACACTGCTTCAAATGAGTATGTATCACTTTAAAGACTGCAAATGTTAAAGATCTCACGTTTTCCTTAAAATTATTCAAATAAAATATGCAATTCAGACACTCATTAATTTTACTACTTAGGCAAAAAATAAAACACCTAACATACTGATTAATACAAAAATGACTTCAGGCTTTCAGAGGATGGAAAATAAAACTACATTCAGACTCAACCTGTATCATAGCACATAGATGGGTCATACAAGAACCAAACATTTTATCTTCCCTGCCTCCCCCTACCCCAAATTTTGCTTTTTGAAGGTACACTGAGCAGCTCCCTGCAGAAAAGTTGCAGCTGCTTTGGCAAGGAAAGGATCCCAACGTCCCACACCCATGCAAAATTGATGAGAAATTGTTAAGGTAACTCTTTCTAAGGCCACGCAGGATTCAGATATCACCTGACAAGTACAAGAGGCAGGCAGCTGATTTCACCAGCCAAACAGAGCCATCATGCTGAGGTGCCGAGGCGCTGTCCCTCTCCCAGCACCGCCCACAGCCTCCCGGGGGCTCTGCAGAGCAAACTGACCCCCAGGCTAGAGGGTTCCAACACACTGAACTTCTCTCAAGAGGTGAAAACTCACCTTTGAAGCGAGGCGTCTCACAGAATCCCCTGTTTGGGTTTTGTTTTCAAGAGCACCAGGACAAGTCAGAGTCTTCATTGTATTGGTGTCACCTGGCGGAGGGGGACACGGGGGTAACTGGCTTAAGGGAATCTCCTGACAGGAGTCACCACCTGCTTGTAAAAGGCAACAAATACAAGAGAAACCAAATTTGCTGATAGGACATTGCTTTCTAGGAAAACACCACAGATTGTCTCACTGCTAGAGTAAAAATTGAAACTGAGCGATACCATTATAAAAGAAGCCTGCAACTAGTCTCATAAATACAGGCACGCATTTGCAACTTTACTATTTTAAAACAACTCAACTGACTTTTAGATCAAAACTATAGAATTACTGAAAAAAAAACCATGGCGATGTGAAGAGTTTCCTTCAGAAAATTACACATACAATGCCTCATTTAAACCAGTAGTTACTATATGACTGAACTCTTGGGAAATTTATCATTGTTATTATTAGTAATAATAACATTTGACGTGTCAGGCAGGGAAACAGCAGTAATGCCAGTCTCACCATCCTTCTAGCTAATGTAGGCACTGGACTGGTCTGGGGACAGGATGCTAGGATCCTGTCTATAGGATCTTCTACAGGATCCCAGTAGAAGACAGAAGAGGTTTCTCCACAGCTTTATTCTCACATCTACAAAAATTCTATAGAAAGCATACACAGTGGGTACACAGTGGGAAAAACACTCACTGCTCCCTTGCCAAACTTGTGAGAGACAAAGCCTGCTGCAGTCACATCCTCAGAGTTTGGGGTACACACTGCCTGACAAAAAGAAGAGATCCTGCACACTGCCTGTGTTATACCACCTGTCTGATGGGCTGAGCCCACATGATGTCACTTTCAAGGTATTTGTCAGAACACAAAAGTTTAACTCCTTCCTTTGCTCATTGGAAGAAAAAAGTGTTTGCTGAAGACTTTATGAGGGCTGACTACTTTAAGCCAAAAAAGCAAATATGTGACTCCTGATGCCAGCACATTAACCCAGACCATTACCCAGAAAAAGAACATACTTTTAGGAGATGAACTTGGGCTGTTGGAGGCTATTTGTCTCATGCGACTTCCATGGCAGCTGAGTGCCACCAGCCGTGAAATGACTGCAGTCTTCCCAAATCCCACATTTCCAGTAATGACTACTCCCCTGTTCTCTGCTGGGTCAGGATTCTGCAGTTTTTCTTCAATGGTGTGAAACAGCCATTCTCTTCCAACAAACACCGAGTCTGTGGTTATGCTTGGCACCTCAAACAACAGCGGCTTCAGCAAAATGTCCTGAGGCTTATAGGGGATGAAACGAGCTGAAAAGATGTGTCAGGGAGGAAAGTTTACCAGAGGAAACTTGACATGCAATCAAAGAGCACGGTTTCAGAAGGTAACATCATCTAGAAGCTTTGTTACTATCAGTCGTAATCAGATATTCTAGTGCTTTCACCAGGAAAGCAATAAAATCTGATTGTCTCAATTCAGGTCATCTCCATAATTTTTGCATGAATTAAATTGCAGAAGAAAGAAGCTACAGGTACAATCTGGTTTTTTACAACTGAACTCGAGTTAGTAAGTTGTAGAATCCAAAAAAGTTTTCTTAATAACGCATTAATAATTCTACAAATGAGGAAGCACAATTTTTCAGTTTAGAGTGAACTATGTGCTGAGCATCACAGTGTTAGGTCTTCAAATCTGTAAAACATTTACAGAGAAACAGAAAAAGGTACAGAGAATAACATAATTTTTCTGTTTAAAAAAACCTTAAAGTAATAAAAAAAATTACTACCTTGTTCTTCTGTACTTTTCAAGTCAAAGGATCAGTAGTTACACCTTTGATTACTTTGATATATAACATTTGGGAAACACTTGATGATTTAGGAAAGAATTTGCGTTAAATTGCATAAAATACATTAAAATTTACAGGAATAATAATATTCACCAATAATGTGCTCTGAAGATTCATTAGCCAAATGTCATGTTACACAACTTCTGTTTCAGCATTAATCTATGACTGCAAAAAGCCATAAATGGAAGAGGGCAGCATAGTATCTACAGACGATCCTCAAGATCAGCTTTACTAGGAGTTCGCTTAAATTTTTCTGCCTTTAATAGTTATTGGTTGTAACAGATGCACACACACTCAATCTCTAAACCACAGCATAGTGCAGGAAAAGGTGTAAGCAAGCATCTTGTTGGCAAACATGCAGAGTGACTTGCCAGGAGCACTCCACAACAACACTGTAGGACAGGGCTGTTCACAAAGCTCGCAGCCCACCCATGCTCCAAACTGCTGAAGGAATGTGAGACTGTGCCAGACAGATGCAGGTGCAAATATCTCTGCCTTTACCTTCCTGCTGCACTCTTCCGCCAGCGGTGTTGTGCCAAGGTAAGCGAATTGAAGTTCGTAGAGGAGTATTTCTTTGTCCATCCAAATAACTCAAGTCTTCCAATTTGGTTGAACTTGTTGCTAGAGTATAAAAGAACTGAAGCTTATTATTCTCTTAACACAAGTTACAAAGAATGTTATTATTTATTACAGTCCTTCATCTGCATGTTACTTACAGAGAAGATTTTCTAGACAATGGCAACAAAGTCATTAATGTTGCAACATTTACAAAATGCATTTCAATCAAGCTGACTAAAGATTTAGTTGGGTTTTTCTCTGTTTAAATGGCCCTCAGTTCTCCCATTGAAAGAGTTTTCTTTTTTACTGTAGGAACAACCACGAGAGCAAGGTCAGAAGTGTTAGAACAGGTTCAGGTATTACCTACTAATACACTACCTGTCACCAGGCAGTGTCCTGGAATAACTGATGGACTTTTGAACTGTTTCAAAAGTCCTGACCTAATCAATACCTACCAAAAAGCATGGTAAAAGCCTTCTGGATCAGGGTTTTAAACAAATGAGGTAATGCTCATCTATTTGGTTCAGAACATAGGCTTTTTTCTTTTTATCCTATAGAGATACTTTCATGCTAACAACAGAAAGATTCAAAAGAAATGTCTTATCATTAAGAACACCCTTGGGTTTTGACCTCAGGACTTTACCTGCAACGGAGTTTGGACGAGGCATAATTAAAGAGGCAGAACTCTGAGTGTAAGGAAGGGGACCCTCTCCTGTTGGTACTTCTTTTGGCAAATTCTCAGAAGAGCCAATGGCTTCCTCTTCTGCAACCGGTGAACAATTATCTGTTCTTCGATCACGGCTGATGCCTTGGTGTTTTCCAGCTCTGAGACTCCCATCCTTATTCCATTCTAAGCTGGATCCACTACGATCATCATTTTCTGATGAACTTGTTATAGTGGCTGAAAAAGAGGGAAAAAACCCAAGTAAAGTCAGAGGAATTTGGCACACACATAAGAATTTTCACTCTCAAATAGCATTGTGAAACATAAATGACAAAAATTCAATGTTGTTCAGAGGTCTGTCTCACCTAAAATGCATAATCACATCAGGATGACAATCAGCCTGTACTCATATACCTAGCAAACCAATCTTGATAGGAACAGTAAATAGCTTACTTGCTGGAAGGTTCCTTTCTTAAGCGCCTACTACATTTCACTGTCAGAAAGAGCAGACAGGAGTAGATGCATGATGAATCAGAACCAGTAGTATACTAATATACCAGAATGTATTAAGAAAATTTCAGATTATATTATATTATATATATTGATTTATGTTTTTAAAGAGTGCGGCAGTATAAACCAGAGGCGCAAATAAAAGCCTGGGGGGAAACGGGGCATTTTCTGCTATGAAAATTTCATATGCTAGGCAATAAGGAACACAGACCTAGAGAGACTCTCAGTTAAAAAGCAGCTAAGACCACTGAGGTGCTTTTGGATGCTGTGGTACAGAGCAGCAGTTTCCACTGCTGCAGTGACTCCCTGGACGAGAGACAACACCAACTGCATTATCCAGAAGGATCCAAAGGTTCCAGTTTGGTAGCTCAGGGCTATCAGTGTGTCTGTACTTGTCTGAGATTGTATTTAATCAAGGCCTCCTGCAATAATGTGAAGACTTTATATACCTGAAGACCTACTTGAGTAATGTTTGATAAAACTATGCTAACTTCCTTGCTAATTAGGAACACTCTGCAGATATATACTTTTTTGTATGACTAATACTGAAACCACTCTGTTTAATTTAAAATTTTTTCAACTACTTACATTAAACTCTCACAAAATAACTGAACAACAAATATTTATTGAAGATTAAGCCAACACTCAATGCATTTTGAACACTTTAATGCAGCAGAAGAAAATACAAAATAGGAAGAAAGGGCATCAGGATCAAAAAAAAAAACCCATTAAACAAAATCAATACCAGCTCAAACTATAATATCTCTGTGAACTCTGGGTCCTTCCCAGGCTACCAATTTAAAAGTTAAAGCCATATTTGTGGCTATTCTACACTCAATTGGCCCATTCTTTAATGAAAACATTCTGGCATATTGGACTGCTAACAAAAGGCAGCCACAGGGGTGGCTCCTGCAATGCTGAGCCTGGTCCAGTCAAGGAAGGACCAACTGTTCTTCCACACCAGCTGCACTGAAGCTTCAGCCATGCAGGATGGTGAGGTACTTGTACAACTCTGCGTTCCTCCAGCTTAGGCTCACATTCATAAGAAATAGAAAATTGGGTGCTTCAGTTCAACAGCTTGTGTTCTAAGAAATGCCAATAATATGACATACAATTTAGAGGCAGTAGAAGAAAAAAACCCAAGTTTCCAGGCACCCCATTAATATTTGCACACACTTAGATTGTACTTCCATATGACAAATTTATTTTATTTTTATTGTTGTGTCAAAAAAAATCTGGCTCCTCCTGAAGTATGAAATCTTCAAAACCTTGATTCCCCTTGGAGTGAAGCACAGCTCCAGGAAACCTGGCTGCTCAAGATTTCCATCCTGACACAGCAGCAAGGATCCAGCAAAGTTTTTATTTTGGCCAGCAGCCCAATCTTTTCTCCTGCTTCGCTGCTTGCTGAAGTTTAAAACTTGCCTTTACTGCTACTACATCAACTTCTACAGAAGCAAAGAAGAATTCAGCTACAGCAGCAAAACACTGGAAAACTACAGAAAACATGAACTGTAAGCAAAAAAGAGTAGAAGGGAGAAAAGACTGATTTCCCATCAGTCTGCTGGTCCAGAAAACATTGTGGGAGTAGAAATACAAAGGAGGCCCACATAAGTAGCACGAAGGAGCAAGATATTTTCATGGCTGGATGAACTCTGTCAAAGACATTAGAAAACATACACTTGCTAAACATAATTTAAAATGCACATGTACTAATAACAAATTTGAATGCACAGACACACTCGTATATAAAATCCAAAAGCACAGGTCACTTATCAGAAAGGTGTCTCTTCCTTCCCTTCTTGGTTTCATGCCTTTATAGATGTAAGGGGTGCTGCCATGGGCAGCCAAGAGACAGAGGGTGTTCAAATTCCTCTGGAATTTGAGACACGAACGGCAGCTCTGCAGAGGAGCGGCGGATGATTTCCACGCGGTCCCGCAGCCACGAACCACACGAACTTCACTGAAGGAGCCACCAGGACATTCCTCCTGCTCTTGCACTCATACACTCATCCTTCCTTTTCAGTAGTTCAATAAGTAACTTTTATCACTGTTCTAAAACATTTTCTTTAAAACACTGGTACTTACAAGGTTATATAGTAATGATGTCATCATGCCAGTACACTATTTCAAACAAACATGAGGCCATTCTGACCTTATTTAGAGCATGGACATACTCTTGGACTATTTCAAGCTTGTCAAGCATGGCTAGTATATTCATATCAGTATCTACATTTGTGCTCTCTTTCCAAAAGCAACAGTTCTGATATATCCTTTCCTTTACATCAAGATGTTCATGCTATCTCAAAACTAGATCTTATACAAAGTTGATCAAGTATCAATCTGACATGGAATGAGTACACAACATCATTTTCTTCAATTGAAACATTGAAGTTTTATACAGGAGTCTTTTGACCCATGACAAACAATGTCTCTTAGGGTAACTGATCAGTAAAAATGATTTTTACTCAGCTGGTTGGTACAAGGAGCTGGTAGCAGTTGGGCTGAGAGGGTGGCTGCCTCCAGTGGTCATAGACTCCCCACACAAGATGCACATATACCCCCAATTCAGCCATCTTTCAACAGAGGATCACACCATTTCATCTCTTCCACAATGCCCCGTATCAGCTTCATTTTCATGCCAATTACTCAAAAGTTTGCACTTTTAAACAGTTTAATTTAGGTTATTCTCATAAGAAATCACATCAATTATTGTTTCCTCAGCTGGAAATTAAATCAACTTCAAGCCCTGCTGTGCTTCACCATTATGAAAAGCACCATTAAGACCTCTGGAATGGAAAAGAAAAAAGGCAGAAGAAAAGAAGAAATGGAGAAAAAACAGAGGAAATTAATTATTTGAAAGGAAAAAGTGGAGAAATCAGAATTGCACCAGAAAAACAAAAGAAGAGAAATGCACACATAACAGCAGCTGTTGTAGCCAAGAACAGGATTCCAACCTTTCAAAATGGGAACCACAGACAGTGTCAAACCGAACACGGTGACATAAAGCAGCTGCTCAGACCTGCACAGTTAAGAGGAAACTGATTTCTACTACGTGCTAATGAAAATGCTCACCTATAATCCCACTGTCCTTGCTCTCCAGGGTGGAGCTGGGGGTGCTGATGGTGCCGCAGGGACTGCCCTTGTTGGCTGCTGCTTTGCCAGCACAGCTGTTGAGGGTGGAGCAGGGGCTGTCGGTGCTGGGCGACGTCGTGCTGCTGGTGAGGGTGGAACAGGGACTCACTCCCTGGCTGGCGACCGCACACTGCCAGGGAAGAGCAAGAAACACTCACTGCACAGCAGGCAGGACCCTGCTGGGCTGAAAACTAGAAACCTTGAGCTGAGGTCGAGTCAGAGCAAAGCAAAGAGCCCATTTTTCAAGTAAAAACTTCAGGAAGTGAAAGCTTTGTCTAGACTGGGAATCTTAATCTTCCACATTACTCTTAAAAAGTGACCACTGAATTAAAAAGAGAATTTCACAGTTCAGTAAAAAAGCTGTAGCGAGGCAGATCTCTTCTCTATTTAACACTTTACTGGATATCCCTCCCCTCCACCTCTTGTATTTATTCTTTGAGTTGAAAAAACCTAGAACTGCAGTCTTATTAATTTTTCACTATCAGTGTGAAAACCCAAACTGATGCACAAAGATTTAGGAGGGCTGGGACTAAAAGTGGAGAGAGCAAGGGAGAGGAGCAGAGGTTGGCAGTTACTGTGAAGTTTTAGTTAGCAGATGAGTTTCATGTGGACAGTAGCTGCCTGCTTCACTCCAATCCCTCTACCCCAAATGACAGAGAAGGACTGTCTGACTGAAGAGAACTTCTCAGGAAGAAATAAACATACCCCTCTCCCCAAGCATGCTCCCATTTTAACAAAATGCTGGCCTTCTCCATTCTTGGAAATCATTGAAAAGAGAAGGCAAAAATTTCCTCCTAAATACTAAATGCAGAGAGAATTCTATAAGCTATTCACATTCATAGTAGACTAGATTTAACCTCCAGAAGTGATGAGAAATCTATTCAGCTTGTGTGTTTTGAAATTGTGAACTGATCTTGAATTCTTGAAAACAAACACTTGCTAAAATTGAAGTCCGATCCTATTACTATATTTCTATTAAAATGGATGGTATTTGGGTAGATATCAAGTAACTGCAACTAGCAGATAGACAAAATAAGATTAGTCCTCTACGAAACAGGATGAACATGATAAGATTTTATTCCATTATCCTACCATAACTTCGCTTTTCTCTTCCATGTGAGCAGAAGTTGGGATCCCTTCTCCCAGTAAAAACCCCAATCTTGTCATCAATTCTTGTGCTGCAGGAGAACAGCTTGAGTCTTTGTCAGGCTTTGCTTTGGATTGGGAGGAAAAAAGTTGAAGGTTAGAGTCTTTTATTTGGGAACTACTAAAAGAGGTAGAAAATGTACAAACAAATTGTCCATCAGACTTTTAATTGATGGTGGGTCTTGGATCCTCTGCATAACTGCACAAATCTAGGGGAGGAAAAACCCACCTGCCAGTCAAACCAGAAATGTTTAAGAGCAATCAGTTAATCACTGGACTGATGAGCGACACAACACAATGATTCTCCTAAGAGCAGTATTAGGCTCAATGCTATCAAAGCTTTGTGGCAAGCTGAAATTGGTGTTCAGGGCCTGTGGCCTGACATTTCTGTCATATAAAAATGTGAAGAGTAGAGGTTAATAACACAGACGCTCTGTAATCTCACAGTTAACACCAGAACTAGTACCATACATTTTTGTTTTGCTTGCTATGCAAAAGATGTGACACCAGTTCTAAAAGTCCCAACTCTTCTGGCGCAAAGATATTTAATTTTATCAGTACAGTGCTTTGAAATGTCTTCTAGAATCCAACAGACATAACAAGACAAAACTCAAAATGAGGCAACCTGCAACAAAAACAGCCAAGCACAGCTCTGCTCTGGCACACACTCTTGCTGATGACACCTCACAAACAAGCATTTCCAACCCTTTTCCTTCTTTGGTGCCCACAATCTGGCATCACCCACCAACCTGTGACCACCTGCTCTGACAGGAACTTTTACAGGGCATTTATTTCTTTCATCCATTATTGAAACAAAAGAAAGACAAAAGAATTTTCACCTGGAACATCATCAGTTATATCCACTGACCTTAATGAGTTTAAACTTAAAAACTAATCTAAAAATTCATGACATATACTGACATATGCCATGACATTCGCTGTAAAAGCCACACTCTGTCATGTACTAGTCAGATTTTAACAACACAAAAGTTTCCAAGAATGCAAATCAACTCTAGGGAGGTGGCTTCTCCCAGCTTTGCCAACACAGGAGTTAGCTGTTACAGCCTTAATCAGCAAACTTTTACAAAATTTCTAAAATGAAGCACTAAAAGGAATGCAAAGCTACACATTTGAGTCAATTTAAAATAAAAAACAAGTTCAGAAAAATGCCAGAAGGCCTTTGCTCTACGTGGCAGTCAACGACACCGGGACATCACTTTGCCTGCAGCCCATGACCAGCCCCAGGAACTGAGACAGCTCTAAAGACAGTGCAGGTATAACAGCAAGCAGCTCCTCCTGCACAGAGTGAGTATCTCACCCCACAGCACATGGCAGCACGGCTGGGCAGACAGACACTCAGCAAGCAGACAGACGCTCGCCGCGCGGACAGACAGACGCTGGCCAGGCGGATGCTCACCACTGGCGCTGGGCTCTCCCGGCTCCGGCCTCCTCTGCAGGGCCAGGGCTGCCTCACCTGGCACCCTGGGGCTCTCCACATACTTGGGCTTCCGGACCGGACCTGCAATGGGAATGAACGGAGCATACCGAACTGATTCCACGTGGACCAAAAGGTTCCTGTGACCTGTATCTATTCTCTACGATGTAAAAAAAGCAGAGAAATTACTTCTTACACACACAGCTGTTATCACAAAGATCAGCAAGCTGCTGCACTTCCACTCTCGTGAGAAACACGTGCGCCAGGCCTTTCAGAACACAAAGGCTGCTAGAAAATAAACCCAGTGTATGTGTGTAAGCTGCATACTGCATGTAACCCCAGTAGCTGGTCTCCCTACTTTTCTCAGTACTGCTGTGTAACTCAAGACTACACCTCAGCTCCCAGCCATGCCTCCTCCTGCTCTGTACTTCCCACGCTAACAGAGCAAAGCCTCTCCAGGGAGCACTGCAGGGGGACTGTGGGTCTGATGCCAACTGTCCCACATTGCCCTTCATAAAGAGACTCTTCCCTTCCTCAGTTCAGGTCTTCAAAAAGCATCCTTCTCCTTGGTTCAGAGTTCAAGGGTACACCAAAGCTCTCTCACACTTTGTTTATTAAAACCCCACCCCATGTTCAGGCTGTGGCACTTCAGCCATATTAAGCAGCCCATCTTTCCTTTTGGCAGCAGCCGCAGATGCTACATTAAGCCTCTGAAAATTACATCGATTTCTTGCTCTTTTTCCTGAGCACTTTAAAACTCATGACTACTTTTAAAGAAAAGCTGCATCTCTCCTCTGTGGCCTCAGGCTCCCAGGGTCACACTGCCACAGAGCTGTGGAGGCCTGGCTACCCCATCACAGGGTAACACACATCACTTGCCCAGAACAATCTGGCTGGACCTATCTGCCCTTTCAGATTTCCACCTAGAAGCGCAATATGGGAACATGGTGACAACCTAATTTCTTAGCTAAGAAATACTGGTGAGGAAGTGTCAGTCCTATATGAACACATATTTATATCTCTAGCAGAGATTCTTGAGTCAATTCACTTTTTACACGAACAGCTCAGCACCAACACCAGAGGGGGCTCTTCCAACACTACTGTCTAGCAAAAACAAGGGCCATTGGCCCTGGTGAAAGCAGCTAAAAATGCATTCCTTTGAAACAAAATCACATTCTTTAAGGAGACAATAGTCCACACCTGTCATTTGTAAGCAGAAGTATAATCAAATATATCAAAGTTGGACAACAAAAAGCACTCATTCTAGAAGAACCAAAAAACTGTGTAGCAGTTGTAAAATTAGATCAACACAGAAAGATCTTCAGGATGTATTTTTAACATTCATGCTTTAAGCTGTGGGGAAAACCCTTTACTGAATTTTGTTCCTCACAAACTGCTGTGGAAATGACTTACAGTACTTGCAAATCCAGTATACAACATTGCAACAAGTAGGAGAATTCATGGTAAATTTATTTTCATGCACTAATCTAGAACAGGACACATAAATGAACCCTTAGACGAAAAGGACTCATTTAAATGTGAAGTGCATCAGCAGAACAGCAGCTCTTTTACAGAAGCGTAGGATGGCTGAATCAGGTCTGATGGAATGTTCATCTGGGACAGGGCTTTATCAGCAGCGAATTGCAGAGGAATCTCAGTAAGGGAAAACACACTCCCTGCTATGCTCTCGTGACTGCTGCTGAGTGCACTATCATAACCTGAGGCAAAAGCGGCCACTTGCTCTTTAGGAGTTCTAGATGCATTTTTCTTCCAGGAACGAACTCCAGCCTTCCTCTCATGCTCTGTAACATCAGCAGGTGAACACAACACTGCCAGACACAGTGACTGCACCATCTCCTTTTTACAGCTGCCTTTCTTCTAGGCAGACAAACACCACTCCAGTCTATCACCACGACTTCTCTTCAGTACCATCCCACACCAACAGTCATTCCTGAAGCCTGTTCTAGCTCTGTCCTAAATCTAGTGCAGATTTTTAAAGCTGGTCTCCTCCCAAGGGGGACAAACTATAGATTTATACAATTCCATACCAATAGTTTTTTTAAGTCATCTATTGTTTTGTAGCAATTCTTAACGCTTTTTTGACTGCAGGAGAGCTGATGTCTCAGAAGGTCACTGTAACTTGCGCAGCTCCATCCTTTCCCTCTCGTCAGCACTAAGTGGATCTGTAGCTGTACTGACCCCAGAGATTGCCCGCTGCAGGACCTTGGAGCTGGGACAGCTTAGTGCTTGCAGGAGGAACAGTCCCCAGGGCTCCCAAGGGTAGGGCACAGAACAGCAGCCTGAGATGAAACCAGTTCTCTGACCTAGTCTAGTCTCAACAATCAGTATGAGGATTAATTTGCTTATTAATTAGAAGTTTTAATTGAAGTTTAATTTCAAAACTTACTAAAGTTCTATTGTACATTTATGCAAGACTCTTCCAGGAGTCACCTCTGGCACTGATGGAAATTCACTGATTTCCAAGGAAACCTTTCTCTGTTAAAGCATTATTGTGTCATTAATGTAAGGAAAGCAGCAAGCATTTTTTTACAAGTGCAACAGCATCATCTTTCATTTATATCTTAAACTCCACAATCCATTTTTTTGGAACATCCCTTATAAATCAGTATTTTCATTCTTTTAGTTGAGCCTCCTAAATCAGACTACAATCAACTATTACCCCTTTGAGAAAACAAATAGTGGTTTGGCTGCACATCTGTAAGATAACCAATCCAAACAATGCTCATTCTAGCTTCGTAGTAGAAGCAGCTCAGCTGGGAGGACTGAAATTAGAATTTTGTTCTAATTACTGTTAGACAACTTCATCACTACAACCCAACTTCAGGACACTACTTCAGCCTCCTGTGCAGTCCTTTCTTCTTTCACTCACCATATCCTGAAAGATCTGTAACTTGGTGTCATGCTACTGAAATAGAGAGCTTTGAAATCAGGACATTAGTATAATCCTGTTACTACTCCTGCCCCAGATACTAGACAGCTAATTTATATTGAATCATCTTCCATTAGCTAGAGTTTGGTGAAAGTCAAAGGAATAGCACAATGTTTCTGTCAGCCTCCTATCAAAGACCTGGTTAGGTCTTTGTACAAAATAATGATGCATAAATGCCAGTGCATTCCCAGCACTGCAGAATCACAGGAAATCTTTTCCCTTGGCTGTGGGTCACAGTGGAATGACTCTGCAGTCATCGTGAATATGGCTTTTCAGTCCCTACTCATCAACTGTTCAGCATTTTCTGTGCTGACAAAGCCCAGCTTTTGACACTCTGTTCCCAGACCTTATAAACTCAAACCTGTTGAGTGCCTCCACAGGCAACAGGGAGAGTTTCACTTGTCCCTCTCGCCCTGACCCGAGTGAACCCAAGTGATGCCGGCGTGCTGGAATGATTTCTATGCACAGAATGCTGATAAAAGGAGCCCCATGGAGCCCCATATTTAGTCTGGCTCCCACACCAGTGGGTAGGCACCACTGAGGATACAACCGCTGAAAACTAACAACTTCCTTGTCACTGCCAGAGCAATTTATCTATTAATACATTTGTGTATAGAGATACAAGTAAAAGAATTGAACTGTAAAAGCCACAAACAATACTCACTCTTACACAGTCACTAACACATGCACAAACAAAGCTTTTTGCAGCAGTCCTCTACCTGATACACTAATCATAAATAACCAGGTTTAATCATATTCAGACACCTCAATATAAGTGTCTGCAACACCAAAGAGATTAATTTTTTGCCACATGAAATAATACATTCTATTTAATAACCAATTACTTTTTTAACCTGGAAACATGCACTACTCTTGTTCTTGTTGCAAAAGTTCAATGTGATTTTACTACATTAATTTATGCAGCATTTATCAATAACTGAGTTAACATGTTATGAAGATTTTAGTTGCTCATTGTTTCATCTTACCTGGAGACTTCTTGTTTGCTCTCGCCTGCATCAGATAGGACTGCCGTGGCAGCAGAGGCGAGGACGGCAGTGACATTGAGACTCCTTTGGCCAAGTTTGTTCTGTAAGTGTCCTGGGAGCCTGGCTGCTCGCCACTGGGGAAATCTGCATTGTGGCCAGATGTTGCTGTAACCTGCGAGGCATTCTCTGGGCAGCAGTCACCTGCTAAAAATAAAATTTTGTCATCTATTTGGTGATGTGCCAAAATAAACAGCCTAGAGTTGCATTGAAATACAAGTATTTAACACAAGAAAACACTTGCCAGCAACAACTGAGCATGACTCGCCCTACTATGCCACCTCCACTGCAAAATACAGATAACCACTGGGAAAATGTAAATGCACAAATAAGCAACACTCTAACCTAATGTAATAAAGAAAAAAAAAGGGGAAGAAAAATCTCACTTTCAACAGTCAGCACTTTTCAGACTCCATCCTTAGGGCTAACATCCAGTTCCCTATGAAGATAACAGTATTTTTCAACCTAAAAAGGTGTTTTAGCATCACTGCATTAGCATGAAACCAGGACCACCTGAAATACTGTTTACTGAACTAGTTAAAGGACCCCTTACATGTAATGAAAAGGTGGATTACTAATACGTACAGAGATGGGCTAAGATTTGTTTTCACACTTTCAGTGCTAGTAAAGAGGCTAAAGATTTTCTCTGTTCTTTTGAAAATTAAACTTCTACAACAGCCGATTTAAACATAGATTTAACATTGGTGATGTTATTATTTATTTTTCAATATGGAACATGTGAGTTTGCTTCAAAGGTGTTGAAAAACACAGTAGAATGGTAATGCAGCTAAATGTAACTAGAAAATACTAGAATTCCTGTTAACAGCTTTTTACTAGATACATATCCAGGCTGCACTTTGGAATTTGCAAGTATTCCAGGCAGACTGCTGAGGGGTGGGGGGGGTGCAAAAGGGTTGACACATCCACCTGCAATTCCTTCATTTCTATTTTCCCTTTTATGATGGTATAATCCATGTAATTCACTGCCGTCTTAGTAGACTTTTGAATTTTGAATTAATTTACTTGTCTCTATTGTATATGAAACATTACAATATGGAAGAGAGCTGCACGGAGCTAAATAGCTTTAATCAGTAAGTTAGGAGTATTTGATCATGACAGTAACAAGAAAGATATTTTACCATCAATATACAGAGACACTACTGCATCTTAGGAATTTTTGTTCCAGCAGTACTCTGGTTTTTCTTTTTCCTGATGCTGTGGAGAGCAGGCTTCCATGACTCAGATTCTGAGAGCAGTATGACTTAAAAGACAGAAATGTAAAATGTGTACCACAGAAATTCCCCTTTTCAGTCACTTCATTTCCTAATTTTGCAATACGCCTTTGCACATTACCACTCACATCGCCATGGTGTTCAGACAGAACAGCTCTTTGGAGCAAACCCACACCTTGAGAAAACCCAAGGCTTCAGCCTAAGGGTGTTGTATCCTCAGTGAAGGTCAGTGTATTTCAACAGTGCTGCATTCTGCTGAAGCAGAAAAACCCCTGTGTTAAGTGTAAAACGGTTATGATACAATGGAATAACAGACACCTATTAGACAAATATCATTCCAAGAAAGGAGCATCCTCCAGGCCCTTTCTAAAAAGCTGTTAAACTCAAGGACCAACGCCACACCTGCAAGCTCAAAAAACATGCACAGCAGGAATAGCAGGGAACCAGCAGAGCATGTACACCACAGCCCCTGCAATGCTGCCCCAGCCATGGGCACAGACCAGCTCCTCCCCAGAACTCCCTGACAGCCCAAGAGCAGCTCCAGTGGAAGCCTGGCACAGCGCACATCCCTCGCTGAACAGGCCGAGGCTCCCTTCCCTCAGCAGGGACAGGGACAGGGCCGGCTCCGAGGCTCCCTTCCCTCAGCACAGGGACAGTGACGGCTCCGAGGCTCCCTTCCCTCAGCACAGGGACAGGGACAGGGCCGCTCCGAGGCTCCCTTCCCTCAGCAGGGACAGGGCCAGCTCTGGGGCTCCCTTCCCTCAGCACAGGGACAGGGACGGCTCTGAGGCTCCCTTCCCTCAGCTCAGCACAGGGACAGGGTCGGCTCTGGGGCTCCCTTCCCTCAGCGAGCACAGGGACAGGGCCGCTCCGAGGCTCCCTTCCCTCAGCACAGGGACAGGGACAGGGTCGGCTCTGGGGCTCCCTTCCCTCAGCAGGGACAGGGACAGGGACAGGGCCGCTCCGAGGCTCCCTTCCCTCAGCTCAGCACAGGGACAGGGTCGGCTCTGGGGCTCCCTTCCCTCAGCAGGGACAGGGACAGGGCCGCTCCGAGGCTCCCTTCCCTCAGCAGGGACAGGGACAGGGCCGCTCCGAGGCTCCCTTCCCTCAGCAGGGACAGGGACAGGGCCGCTCCGAGGCTCCCTTCCCTCAGCTCAGCACAGGGACAGGGCCGGCTCCGAGGCTCCCTTCCCTCAGCTCAGCACAGGGACAGGGCCGCTCCGTGGCTCCCTTCCCTCAGCAGGGACAGGGACAGGGCCGCTCCGTGGCCGGGGCAGGCTGCCAGGGCTCCCCTGGGGACACTCGGTGTCCCTGCCTCAGCGAGGGCAGCTCCGATGGAGCCACAGACGCGTGGCCCCCGCAGGGCAGCATCCAGACCCGCACGGGGAGCCTCATCTGTGGCTGCCTCCAGTTCAGTTACATGTGGGATAACGAGGGGTGCCATGCTTTTGACATGCTTACATCATCCCTTCCCAAGTCTCTATATCTATCCCAGAGATTTCAATGATTCTAATCCTGCACTTTCCATTTTGTGTAAACTGGATTGATGACCACTCTCCACATTTCATCCAAATAACAGGAAAATTCCCGTAACATACCTGGCTCTACACAGGACAAGACAACCCCAAAATTACCAAGCTTGTGGGATCCACCCAGTGATAGATTATCCTTCCCACACAGCAATTTAACATTAGGGAAACAATACTAGAAAAATGCATGAGAAATACCTGTCAAAATACAATCTGTTACAATGCCCAGATACTAGCAGATGCCACACAAACAAAAAATCCCAAAATCACTTGTTACTAACTTAAGGGTTAGTCATTTAAATTATTTTAGCTACCAGAAAAATACTTTAAAATTACATGACATTGCCTGGCATCTACCAGAGTATAAAGCGGGCTGCATCAGTGCTGGAGTGGAAGGAAGATGACCTCTCAGAAGTTTGTCAGTGTAAAAGAAACACGTAAGGGAAGGTCTTGTGAAACCCCATTTCCATTTATTTTAAAACCTCCGAGTTGTACATTTTCCACTGCCAAGCAGCCTCGGAACAAAAACCTTCCACAAGCATCAATCAACACTAGAGTTCTTACTCAGTGGTCAATGCAACCACAGAAACAAAAAGTTTGAAAAACCACACACAAAAAGCTTGGCGAATGAAAACCAAATCCCAGTTTAGCTGCACCTAAGGATGCAACTGAATGGCATAATCTGATTACAAACTACTTTTTTTTTTTCCCTTTAGATAAAAAGAGATACAAGGATGACTGACTACAGTGATGATTTTGTAGAGCTTAATATTCTAAAAGAGAACCTGAAGATCAAACTAATCCTATTTAATAGGGAGGATAACTAAAATGGAAACCTTCACACCTGTCTATATCAGTATTAACCATTATAAAATGCATCTAATTCTTCATTCAATATATGGTGCTTAGAAAGCAGAATGCCACCTACATTACCAAAATATGTGTAAACTGAGTTTGATGCAGATGTGGGAATTCAGATCACTTTTTAACATGAAGGAACAGGACCACTACCTTTACAACACTGAGAACTAAAACAATGACCATGTAGCCTCTTTGATTTTGGATATTGAGAGAAGCCACAGAGAAAACTATGTTCCATGGATTCCCTCAACAGGCCCTTCTGGGAAAGCCTGTTTTGTCTTTCCCTCCCTTAACCTTTCTACTAAAGTGAAACACGACTCTCAACCCACTTAAGAAAAAAATTTGATATAAAATCGTGCTACAATGGAAGAAATCTTAAATTCTGTAGTTCTGCTTCAGATGTGTTAAAAAGAAAAAAAAAGTGCAGGATGCTGTTGCTGACCAATGCTCCCTGTGAGCCCCAGGGAGTGAAGGACACCACCACACTGATGTGATTACATGTTACCACTGACAGTCTTAACAAAGTCCACTCTGCTCCACAGGATGTGTTTCACCCTAACAAATATTAACAAAAGATGCAACCTTACGGACAAGTTCAGAAGGAAACTACACATGGGAAAAAGAAAACAGCTGTAAGAACAAGGAAAGCCATCCAAACTGGAAAGTCCCTTCCAGAACAAGGCATCTCTATGTCTAAGCAGTAAGAAACTGTTCAAGGATTACGAAACCCAGTGGGTTTGATATTCTTTCAATAGAACTGACAGGCAAGTGTACACAGAACTCTGCAACCAGGCTCAGTGACTGAGTATAAGGTGCTTCATTTTTACTGTAAAACACTAAGCACTGCCCTTGAAGGGGCGTGCCTTTCAAAACCAAACTGCTTACACGCATGTGTGTGCTTGTACACACAGCCAGCCCAGCTTCGGGAGAGGGCAATCCAGGAGGCCTGGGGAGTCCAGTGTCCCAGTCTGCCCAGTCACACAGCACAAACACTGACCAGGAGCTGCAGAACCACTCCTGCCAAGTGAAGCCATCCACCGCCAGCCTTCTGGGACAGGACCCAGGCTGCTGGCACGGAAAATACATGCATGAGGGGAGAGCAGCATTTAATTCTTTTGCTCTCGAGACTCTGGGAAGACCAGAAAAAGGGAGAAACTAGCATGGAATGGGAAGAAAACGCATTATGGCCTGAGTAAAGGAAGCAGTGAAGTGCAATGAGTGAGAAACAACCCAGGCAAAATTAGAATAAATGGTTTAAATGGCCAACCTTTGCCAACTCTGCTTGTACTTGACATTATTTGCTCACTTTCTGGCATTTATTTCTGCACCCTGGATTATTTTATCAGTACACAAAATATTAACATTCTCCTGTAGCTCTCAAAAAAAAAAAAAAAAAGAAAACACGGAAAAATAGAGGTTATTCAGACCACAGAAGTAATTTGCATACGTGTTTCAAGGGCAGAATTTTTTTGAGGGGTGATGTTTGTATGTACATGGGATACATCACTGGAATTAGCTTCTGAAAAGACATTCACCACATTAAATACTGAGTGCTCAGAAAAAAAGCTTAAGCTCTTAAATAACTGACAAGAGCAGCTGAAAGTGGGCAAAGCAACACAAGATAATCAAAAACAGCTCCATATTTTAAGCATGAAACAGTGCTTCTTCTGTTGCAAGGTATTTTTAGAGTAATAATAAAAAGTCAAACCGAAACTTAAAATTGGAACTTTATTCCATTCCAAGTTCAATGCTCCAGACAGTGAGTGTGTACTTTATGCAGCACAAATGTCCTTTGCTCTTAAAATTCAAAGCCTATTATCACAGAGCATTTGGACAGAAAAAGCCAATTGAATTTACGTACTTAGATTTAAAAAGGCAAACTTATTTTATTTAATGGCCCTTCAGTTTTCCAGAATGGTACCTTGATGCTGTCAGCTGGGTTCAGTGTGTTAGTCAGAAACGCTGAGTGAGATGTAATGCAAGACAGGGGTGCTAAAAGCTGACCACAGTCAGCTGAGAATCAAACCTTTACTGCTACAGGCAAATAATTCTTAAAACACTCAGTTTTAAAATAAAGATTAAATAGTGGGTCTAGGTCTTAAGAAAAAAATGAGGCTTTTCTGCACAGCAGCTTCACTTTTCAGAGTAGCAATTTAGTTGCCACTAGCAATAAAAACAATAAATAAGAAACCAACCAAACAAAAAAACAGTGATAAACAAAAAACCTCAAAACCCAGTGACAGTAAATTTCAGCACATTTCTGTTTATCATTCCAAGTGCTGCCCCAGTGCTGCACGTCAGGCTTGTAACAGGAGCCTTGGCTGAAAGGAAAAGGAGAAAGTAAAACAGGGGTGTGGAAGCTCATACAAGTGATCACAGCTCATGCCTTCGAAAGCCATTTTACTTATGAAAATGAATACTAAGTATAATCTCAATTTCTTAATTGTATCCAATGATGTGAATAAAAGAGAGGAAATTCTGAATTCACAGATTTCATTCAGCTTGTTCAGTATACAATATTCCTAAAGGGCAAGGCAGACAAACAAAAGTAACAATGTGCCAACCTGCAACGGAACAAAATGCAGAAATAAAGCCTCCATTCTACACAGACATTCAGAAGTCTGTACACCCATATTTAAGCCAAAGATACTTACATGAAGATACCTGAATATAAGAAGGAAGCTAATGCAAATGAAAATTAAGTTTCAAAGAGTATTGAAAAAATTTAGGTCTGATCTACCAGATCTGAATCAAACAAGATGCAAGAAAGATTTGTTAATACAAACCCTTTTTGCAGATGAAATAATAAAAAAAATCTAAATATGCAGGCAATCACTGAAAGTCTGATGTATACAAATCTGTAAGTACTTCAATAACTTTTATTTCAGAAACCAAAACCACACATCTTGTTTCTCCAGATTCTCTGCCTTTAAAGCACTATGTTGCAGCATTCTAAACATCATCTTTTTGTTGACGTAATAATCTGTCCCTTGTTTTTTGACCACTACTATTAATATCTAACAAGCCCTGAATCTGGAAAACCTGAAAGTCCCAACTACTTACCACACTGAATTTCTACTGACATCAATGAAGTTTCCAGGCATACCATGTACTACATTTGATGTTCAACTTCTGATGGGATTTAGTGCAGGAAGAACACTGCAAACTAAGCACAATACTGCCATTATTCGTGTTCCTTCAGGCCTGATATTGGGTCAACAGAACGACAATGGTCACGCTACTACAAAGCCATCTGAAATAACTGAGTATGTTCTGTAGAAACTTAATATACAGGATTTTATTTTCTTTTTAAATTAAAATGCATTACATGTATTTTATACTGAATAAGCTTTTGCTTAGTAAGTTTAAAAAAAAAAAGCAGATTCTTAAATGCAGGCGAGTTGCTGACTTTGGGACAGTTAAAAAAAACAAATGTAATTATATACTGGAAAGCAGCTGGCAGTACAGAAACCCAACAGGAAATACTAATAGAAATTTATCTCTGAAGCATTTTTAAGCATTTAAGAATGAGTAGCTCTGTAGAATTTCAAAACCAATCATAATGAAGAAGTACTTTTTGTTTATATTCTGAAGCTTATTATGCATATTCTTTATACTATCACCTCTTCATAGGCACAGACAGGACTTACAGGTAACCTAGTAAAACTTGAACAACAGTCTTCTGGCTTTGATTGCTTGAATTGTGTCACTAACACACAAAATTCCTATGCTATATTAAAATAAAAACTGTCAGCTGCTTTCAGCTGAGGCCAGAGGCAGAAGATCTCCTTGTGGTTACAGAGATCAAGTTAAAAACCTCAAGGAAATAAACTGGTCAACAAGTAAACATCAACTATGAGAACACAGGAGAGAGAGCAGAAATATACAATTCTGTGGTAGGTAGAGAAAAACACAGGGCAGAAACAGACAAAGAGCTAGGATTACCTTAAATGTCAAAAATAAAGTCCATTAACAAAGCAAAACAAAAGACAGACGAGAGGGCACAAGGGGAGACAGCTCTGCCACGTCCCACTGTAGAGACAATCAGCAATCTCTAGAAGACTTGGAAACTCTGGAAGAGTTTAAAGAGATAACACCTATTTGATGACAATAAGCTAACAAAGAGGAGATAGCACCACTTTTTACTTTGTTTCTGTTTACTCCCTTCCTGCTTGGTTTCAAACATTGCCCAAGGAGTTTTCTGTTACTTTAAGGTTACAGGTGCAGACTGTGGGTTTTTCCCCCTCAGGTTCTGTCCTTTACCAAGTATGTACATCACTAATGCAAAGAAGGACAAGAGAAAAGAAAAATCAACTTACAGATAGTTATCTCTGTTGTATGGAAATAACTATGTCTGAAGGGCTGTAAAGACAGGTTTCTTCATGCTGCAGAAAACCAGAAAAAATCTGGATGCAGAAAAAGTTGTATGTCTGTGTAAAAAATTTAGTTTGTTTGGCACATGTGTTTACCTAAGTAGGATACCAACTACCTTGTCTTCAAATCCACATTTAGAAATTTATCCCTAAGTTTTGCTTGCAAAAGCTGCTCTACACATAACTTGCTGACAGCACAGCTCTTTTCACCTGTGCTCATGCATGTTTGCACAAACTGATAATTACATATGTGCATGTTTAAACACACTAATTTTGCTTCATTTAGATTTTATCTAATTCTACAACAGCCACCTGCCTACCTATCAATGCCTCCCAGACACATCCAAATACACCCATTTTAAAATGGGTTTATTACAAAACTGTTGTAGAAGAATTTCTACTGAAGCAACCTTGGGGTCTGAGCCCAACCATGTATCTATAACTACTGCTTCTGGTGCTGCTTGAGGTATCTTTTTTCCAAAAGTGACATTCCCACGTGACAGCCTTCCATCTGATTAAGGCAGAAGTTATTTCTACAAAGACATTCTACCACTCTTCAGCAGAGCACTTCTGTCTTTCTCTCAAAGTATCAATACTAGTTCTTGATATCCTCTTTTTCAAGATAATCCTGAATTTAAGAATCTATTAAAACCTGCAATCAACATTCCCAGCAGCTAGATTTCAAAAATGTTACGCACAGCTTCAGCTCTTAAGCCCTTATGTCAGGGCAAATGAGAAATTCTAGTATTAAAATCCACACAACCTACTGCTAAAACAGTTAGAGTTATTTCTTTTTGTCCTTTAACCCTTTTACACTTTTTAATATTACAGCTGTGCCTGCCTTCAATCCAGAAAAAACCACCACCATTCCTACTCACACAGGTTCCACAAGCCTACCAGCTGTAAAACCCATAAAATAGAGTTAACACACAAACAGGAAGTTCTATTCAGTAAAACAGGAATCATCCCACTCAGATCTAAATTACGCAGACTTCCAGGCGTTCCTTTCATGCAACCCATGGGACAACTGGGGTTACTTCAGTTTAAGAATAAGCTGCTGCAGTTTAGCCTAAACCCCTTTCAATTTGACTCCAAATGGTCACACGTGGTCAAGGCACAGCTGCAGCTCATCACTCTGCTGTCCCTCCTACGCAGGCTGGGCTGCCCACCACGACCCATGGAGATTTTACTACCTTCTAGCTCCTCAGCATCGCTCCTAAACCATGAATATACTGAAAAAAGACCATGCAGTCTTCCCAGCTGCGTTCAGGGTGGGCCTGCTGAGATGTGCCGTCTCCTTCCTCCCTCCCTCATTCGGAAGCTCTGAAAAACCTGAAAAATTTCTCAAAACCTCATAAGCAAAACATCAAGCCCATGTGCCCACAGAGCTGCAAGAAGCATCTGCATTTACTACTGCATTCATCTCTCCAACAGCAGTTTGAAGAATGGCCATGGCCACGTTAACAGTCTTATCTCTCTAGTCAGCTCCCATCGCTGGGGTGCATTTCTACTCTCTTCAGAGAGCAGGAAATTTTAAGCTGTTGTTGCTATTCCATATCCAAAGGGCCACGAAGTGGGAAAATTCTGCAATCAAAAAAACAGCTCCTCCCTGATTTCAGTTTAAAGGCCAGGGAGATGAGCAAGCAAAAATAAGCTCTACAAAGACCAATGTTCTTTGCCTTGCTTCACATCTTTTCTAAAAGTGGAGAAATGTCTTACAGCTGGAAGAATTGGAATGTCCTTTGGAACAACAGAGAAAGCTAATGAACTGGACATAACTTTACAGAAAGTCCTGGTGTAGAATAAAATAAAAAACAGAACAGAATAAAATGCACACATCTCTCTTCAAACTTTTAACATCATCTTCAAATACAAAAAAAAACCCCAAAATCTCTGAAATCCAACCTATCAATTACTTATTTCCTTTTAAAAAGCTGCTCCTGAACTCCTCCTTGCTCTAGTTCTCACCAGTCAGGCACTATTCACCAATTTTCCCCAATACTTGGTTTCCATAACATCTGATTAATACATGAAACTCTAGAGTTCTGCTTAAAAAAAAAAACCAAAACAAAACCAACAACAAAAAACCCCAAACAAATAAACAAACCCACCAAACCAAAAGTTAAACCAAAAAACTTCCCACACTCTAACTCTTCTCTTGCTGCTCAGAAATACAGCAGCCTCGTATTTACAAAAACAGAGAAAAAACTTATTTTGCACACATTAATACAGACAGATGCCATGAGATCCTAAAATAAAAAGCCATGCTTTCTGACCTACAGGAAAAGGGTTTTTCCAAGCTTCACATTTTAATCAAAGCCTGGTCCGAGCTCCATTCTGAACAGCTCGATTTTCCTTCTGAGCCAAAACCAACTTCCATCTAGTATTTTAACAAAAAATGTACCAGTGAAAGCCTCAGGATACCACAGGAATCTTTAGCCCACTCTGTTTAAACGACCCCAGCTGGTGACTTCAAGTCAGCAGCACACACAAAATTAACAGGACGCCTTTCGTGTTGCTCTCTGATCATTTCTGTGCATCTCTCATCTAGTGTCAATGTTTTTTCTAATCAGCATAGCTCCCACCATTCAGTCATTTAGAAAGGAACTGTGGCAGAGTGAAAACTTCACAAGACCACAGAAATTTCCTGAAGAACAACACATTACATTATTACTGCATAGTTTTAAAAGCTGCAATGCAAGACATGTATGTGACTTGCTTTCCAAGAAAACGGGATGGTGCTGCTTTAAAGATTCCAATAAACAAGGACGTGGCAGCTTTTTTATGCTCTGTTCTTTATACATTTAAGAAGTATTCACATTTATTTGTATTTTACACTGGGAGTAAGAAGTTCATGTTGCCAAAGAGCATAAATTTACTCTAATGGATAATTTAGGATCAAACTCATCAGAAAATCAGAAATGTTAGTCTACATTAATAGTCTGAAGTTAAAAATGTAACTCTAAAAAACAGGTGACTTTCACTCAGGTCCATGAGCTCTCCAGCCTCTGCAGCAAAGGCTTCAGCACGCCTGCCACAGAGCAGGCAGGTTCAACCAGCCACCAACACCTGCACATCTACAGCTACTGCTCCTCCTCAACAAGCACTGCTGGGCCTTCTCTGCCCTTGAAAATGGCAATGAGAGCTCTTAGTTACCCTTCTTCCTGGAAGGTAATGCAGGTAAGTAGTGGCCTACTAAATTTATGGTTAATATTAAAACAAGGGGTTTTTTAAGTAAAATTTGTTGATAATGATTACTTTTACCTTCAAAAAATCTCTGTAGTTAAAGCAAAAATTAGAACATAATAGCCACCTGATAACCAGCTTAATAACTTTTCACTAATTCAATTTTTTTTTCAAAAGACATACAAAATAAAAATTCTATTGCCCATAATACATAACCAGTGTTGAGTTTTTTTGTAAGGTAACTTATAAGCAGTTTAAAGTGCATTTCTGTGGTCAGCAGGCCTGGCCCAAGGCCGTGTAGGAGCTGGCAGCACAGCACTCACAGCCTGCTCTCAGTACTTCTAGGGAACAGCCACAGCCAGCTGCTGTCCCCGTGCTGCCCACGGGAGATGCAGCACTAAGGGCACTGGAGCTGCCTTCCAGGCAGGCCCAGAGCTGCAGCTCCTGCTCCCAGGCAGCAGCTGGACAGGGAGCTGCCCCCGGGACGGGCACTGCTGCACCACAGCATGGACAGTCCTTGGTCTGCAGTGCTCAACTCACCTGGGGTATAAAACATCACAATAATATTCATACCTGCGTCTTTCTTGGTCCCTTTGCCACCCTCTCGGCTCTTTTTTAGAACAGCCTTTAACATTTTAAATGCTGCTCCTAGAGAATAACAGAGAGAAACAAAAATAAATGCAATGTCCATTCACACAAGTCGAAACAAAAAACAGGATCAATACAAAAAAACCAGCAAGGTAATTATGAGAAACCTTTCGGTAGTCACATTTATTTCTTACAGCGTCACTTGGTTAAGCAAAGTACTGATGCACAAGAAATGTTTCAATACTTGCACTAAGCAACTAAGAGCTTGCTGTCTTCTGGTACAGAAAAGTAATGCAACATTCTCCACATTCCACATCCAACTGCAGTTGCAGGGCTAAACCTGAGTAACTTGCTGTAAGACACTCCAGCAAAATAAACTAAAATCAAGCTCTAACTTCTGACTGGAGTTCAGCCGCCTGACTGGCAGCAATGGGAACAGCCTGGTGTCAGCTGGGAATGCCAACTGCAAGACTGTACAGCAGGGATAACAGCAGGACATGGTACCACCCCCGTCCTGTGCCCACACACGGCATACAGGGGAGCCAAGGAACAAACCCCTCCATCCCCACAACGCTTTCTGCCTGCCACATGGCACACTTAACAGTCAACCTCAAGCAAGCAACAGCTGCAGATTTCAGAGAAGTATGAAGTATAAGAAAAATGTATTTGGGCTGATAAACCTGAAAGACAGTTCTTTCACAGAAGTAACTTCAGTTGCAGAGCAAGGAAAACAGAATGGAAGGAATTATGAAGATCACTTCTTTCTCAAAAAGCTTTCTGGAAGCATCTGAGAATTGTAATTTCATTTGTTTTCTCTACTGAAAAATTCCAAAGGTATCTCATTTATGAAAACTTTCAGTATGGAATATGCAACAAGAAGGGGGGGCAAAAGGTAATCTGACTACGCTGTCTTATGTAACAGACTGCCATGAACGCCACATGAAATCAACAGGAAAAGCAAAAGTCTTCCATCCAAAAACTACGGATTCCTCAGAAAGTTCTCCTCATTTGATGAAATAAAGCAGAGAAAGAGAAATCAGTACAACAGAATTGTTCAGCTCCTACGAATAACCTGAAGCATATGCAGACAGGAGGGTTTCCAGGGCCTGGATCACACTCCCCGTGCAGCTCTCTGACAGCTTCACACAGCTGGGCAGAAGCTGTGCTGAGGGGGGCACTCCTGGGGTCGGCCGGGGCGCGGGCAGCGGCTCTGCCGCACACTCAGCGCAGACGCCACGTCCCGCGCGCTGCCGGGGCCAGCGGGCTCTGCAGCACTGCCCGCTGCTTCCCCAGGGATGGAAATTTATCAGCCCTCCCCAAGTTCAGCATCAACAAAACTGAAAAAGCTCGCAAACACGCCCCCAAAACTGGATCATCTGACTGGAAAATGAAATACACTGAAAGGAAGTAATTTATGATTACTTATTGGATACAGAGCAAAATAAATTTATCAAAATAAGTGTACAAAAACCATCCACCATGTTAGAAAGCCTGCATTATGCAATGGTAGGACCCGAAGGTGTTAATGAATTTCAGAATCTAAGAAAGGTACTTTACATACAGAGCTAGAATAGAGTGGCAGGGGGAAGAAAAAAAAGACCTGAAAAGTCACATATTATATTTAACTTTCTTATTTTGCAAATACAAGTGTGAATTTTCTATTAACCAGGACAGACAGGCTTCATATAGAACTGAAACTCTACAGTATATGTCATTCCTATTCTTAGAATATAGATAAGGGATAATGAGAGACCAAATAAAAGGAATCAAGGACAATTCCATCCCAGATTTTCTCTTTTTGGAATTGAGGCTAATTTCCCTACTGTGCAAAGAGTTCTTCACTGATCTATTCTAACACAGAACACAACTGGCATGCAAGATGGTTGCTTATTCAGACCACAATCAGTGTGGATATGAAAAGTGCCTACTACCTAGAAATAAAGTCCACTTCCTTCCTTATCCCCTATAAAATGAAATGCAAAAATAAAGCAACTCACCTTTTGCTATGTGAGTTGTGCACACAGAGAGAGCTAATCCTAAGGGCTGCAACAGCAAAGCAATAGCAATGCTCTTTGTTTGCAAGCTGCAAGGTATAAAAGATAAACTGTCTTCACCACCCCCTTGGGTCCAGTAAAGATCATTCGCATTCCAGAGCGAGCAGGTGAACGCTGAGGGAATGAACCAACTACTACAGCTCAGAAATACTTCAGACAGTGTTACTTAAAAAATAAAAAAAAACAAACCCAGAAGATACACCGAAGTTATTTGCACCTACTGTGATGCTTACTGACATACATCCAAAAGCATTCAAGCTTCAGGTACGTATCTCTTCATACCATAGTTCACGCCTCAGTAACACCAATAAAGTGAGCAGCGATAGTGTGCACTTGTAATTTCTCATCCCTTGAACCAGGCACAAGATACTAGAGCTTGTTCTGTTTTAAAGACAAGTGTATTAATAGGATATTTCACACTAATGCTGGCATTAGTTGTCTTCCTAAGCACACTGCACTTTCTCTCTTCTCACAGCTAAGCTGAAGCAGAAAAACTCCCTGACTCAGACTTCAGGAACCCTTTCAGCTACTGCAATTGCTTCACTTTGGTGAACAACTCCAGTTCATGATGTCTTAATTCCAATTTTTAAATTCTGCCATGAAACCTCTTGTTTGGCGTTTGTTGGGTTTTTTTAAAGATTTAAAAACTATCATTCCCATTTTAAAATGGGTATTAGATGTGGACTTGTTATCCCAGAGTGCTAATAATAACATCCCAACAGAGCTCTTCTGCTTGTTGAATTGAAGACCCTGTCAGCTCCTGACAAAGGTGGACTCCCAGCTCACACCAAGAGCATTTTCAAACGGATGCTGTCCTCCTACCAGTTCAACTGTTTTCTTCACATGCAGAAGACATTCCATACATGCTTCCTGCTCAGAGCATGAAGGGAAAGGGCAGAAAGTCTCTTGATACAAGAATTCATAATGATCAGCTTCTCTATGAACAACTCCAAAGCATGGTCGGCCTTATAAAACACAAATCTTAGGTCATGGAAAGAGTCAGGAGCACAGGCACACGCAACAGTTCATGTCTCAACCTTTGTAAGTTAAGTACTTCATCACCTGAGGAATCCCCTCTGAAAAGCAGAGATGGAAAAATCTCCCCACATTTTCACTCAGCCTGCAAGTCTCTCCTTAAAACTCAGCAACTTCCTTGCATGGGAGTGTTTTCCACGTAAAACTACTACTGAAGACACCAACATCAGGAACAAGATGATTCCCAGCCCTTGTTGCACCTCCCTCACCTTTTGGAGAGGGTTTTTTTCAAAGATCCACAGGAGTTCATTACTACTGCAGAGGTCAAATAAACTAATCCCACATGGCAGGTAAGCACCTGAGCCAATGCCCATGGACTCCTGACATTTACACTCCTTACATTACTACCCACAGCTGTGCTCAAGCTTCCAGATTTAGAACCTGAAAACCAGTGAGCATTTATTTGCAAAGAAATACAGGGCAGAACACCTTAGCCTACTGTCTGCACAGAAGTACTTAAGTATTTGCCACCTTTCCGTGTGGGATTTATTAAACACATACTTCAAATAAACTGTATTTTTTTAAAGTGTATTTTGCATTTTTGAATCCAAAGACTCAAATCTTTGAATCCCAAAATCCTAAGCTTCGAAAGAAAACTTCATTTAGTCAGAACTGCTTTCACTGCCTACAACACATTCAGAGTGTCATTCCATGTGTCACACAGAAAAGTTCCAACATTTCCCTTTTCTGGCAAATTCAAAGTCCTTTAGCTGAAGTGCAGATTTCAAACAAGAGGAATATGCAGCAAAAAAAAATACTTAAAGGAGCAACATATTAATGATGCAACAAACCAAGACAAGTAAGTAAAAAATCCTTTAAAATGACTACATTTTGGGCCATCAATATCTAGCATTTTGTAATAAACAGAGGGCATATCCCCTAGATATGCAACTACTAATTCATGAATGAACAGACAATTGAAGAGAAAAGTGTTTTTACTTTTAAGATACAATTTCCAGTGAGATATATTTGTGTTATGATGATTCAAATGCATGAACGAAAATGATAAAGCATACACTGGAGAGGTCTGTCCCTGACCCTTTGTCCTTACAGCCAAGTAAAAAGTGGCATATATAATGTTTCCAATACGCTATATTTAGCCAGACCCACCAAATTTAAATAGTTATTATTGAAATATTTTTATACAATACCCTAAACAATTATAGCCTTTACCCTTTGTAGGCATTTCTCATGCAGAAAGATCAATCTAAGTACAAAACAGATACAATACAGATACAAAACTGACAAGGCATAGTACATTTGCATAATTTGGTCTTCACTCAATCATCTAATAATTATTAAACTTACCAGTGAGATACTCCACATTTTCTCCCTCTCATCTGACCCAGTGAAAGCTATGCAGCAGTTTAAAAGAAAACTGCAAAACAACAGCAAGGTTTCCAGTTTGTTGTTCACTTCTGAAGTGGAATCATGCCCTGAAGCACTATTAAAATACAGTAAGAGGTGAAAGATGAGGAAGTGTGAGAAAAACCTCATTACCATGTTAGCTGTTAGAATGTGCTTCTGCAGTAGCTTTTTTCCCACCAGTCTGGATCTAGATTTCATTTCTCAGATGCCAGAGATGTAACTATTATGCCCGCAATCACCTAGTTTTCTGCTACGTTTCTCTTTTACCAAACTGCTGATTATTTTGGCCAGTGTCCCTGAGGGCTGCCAACACAGGGGAAAAGCCGGTCACTTCACTTGATTGCCATCCAAAAACCTTGGGCAGGTGCCAGACACTGCAAAAATTACTCTTTATCATCATTTCAGAGATTACTGCTCCCCACTACCTGTAACCACCCTGAAGCAGATGGAGAGCACTCACAAGCCAGAACTATTCACTCCAAAGGTCACAAGCCCCTGTCTGAACCAACCTGAAGGATTCAGCAATCATGCAGATGGAGAATCACAAGTGGAATCACCTGTCTGGCTACACTGGGAAAGAAGAGCAGCAGCTGCCAACACAACCTGAAAACTACCTGTTCACAGCTTTTCTGACTACAGCAGAGGTGTTTTAGACATTTTGTTCCCATTCTGCTGAGACCCTCCAGAGAAAATGCCAAGACCACAGCCATCTACCTTTTTCTACAGTCCTTCCTTTCTTCACTTATGACTTATGAAACAAAATTAACTAATCCAAACAAAACCCCAAACAAGGTCAGTTTATGTCCAGAATACAAAAGAGGTGACCTTTTTTCATCATCGCAGCTACTTTGCAGGTTCTCAATTAATCTAGTATGCCTGAGATTTTTATTTTTTTAGAGAAACATCACACTAATGACAGTTGTTATTTCCTTGAATGCTAACATAAGACAGTGCTGATAAAACTCAAAACTTCTTTCGATTTTAGTTCCTTATCATATCTAATTTCAAATCTCCTATATTCTTTGTCCTTTTTATCAGGATTTTCAGGATTTTATTGTCTGCTTTTTCATGGAGTTTTTCTCCTGTTTTACTAATAGTTTTCTCCTCACACTACAGATCTCTATTTAAACAAAGACCAGAACACGCACCTGTATTTGGTGTCAATCTTTTCTCCCCCGTGTCAGCTTCCCTTAGAAATTCTGGGACAGTATGTTTTCTATAAACCCAAGTCGCAAAATACCTGATCTTGAAATGGCTGGGAATCACAGCTACTCACTTTTTCCAGAAATCAAATGCAGAGCCCAATCCAAAATCTGTACACAAACAGCATGTTACTTACTTCCTGCTTCACAGGCAGAGATGAACATATATATTACTATGTAAACACTTTTGAAGGTTTTAATGTGGCTTTTAAAATACACTACTCTGACATCAAATTGATATTGATGTTTTCTTCCTTAGGATAACTATCCTTAGCTTTAGTTACTAGAGGTGGAGTGATACGTGTGCAACAACAGCTTGAAATATCCAAAATGACAGAAAGGAAACATTAGGACTCACTAGGACTTCCTTGACTAGGGCAGAGGCACAGAATGGTTAAGGTTGGAAAGGACCTCTGGAGGTCATCTGGTCCAGCCCCCTGGTCAGGGCAAGTCACACAAGAAAATCTTGGAAACCTCTATCAAAAACACAAAATTACTTCCTTCAGAGAACATAACTGTCGAAATTGATCCCTGTGCTGGTTTTGGCTTAGACAGTTAATTAATACAACATGACAGTATCTCCTGCAACCCTCCTCCTCCCAAAAATAATAAAAGAAAAGCAAGTGCTAAGTGACCCTAAAAAGTGGGAATGAGCAGCAGCACAAGGAACACAAAGCTCAAACATTCTGGACTATCAGGACACATTAGCACAATTGCACAACTACACACGCACACACAAGAAGAAGGGTGTATATCTTTGTGGACTAAATAAATTAGCAAACTTTGGAATTTTTGAGGATGCCTAAAGAACAGACATGAAAGTCACATAATTCAGAAAGCATTGGATATCTTAGTAGATAGATATGTTGGGTATCTATATATACTGCCCCTTCAACCTCAGAGCATCTCAGCAGCCTGCAGGAAGGGGAACAATCTTATTTCCATTTCACCTGGGAGCAAAGCCCAGTTTTCTCAAGGTCATACTGGTGGAGCCTTTAGAGGATGTCTAGTGGGGTCAGCCCTGTGCTCCTGCTGCATTGTGTCAGATGCGATTCATCTTCTCTGTGCTTACACAGGAGATGACGCAGGAAAAAAGAAGGATCTCACAGCAGATACAGAAGGAAGGAATGCCACTCCCCCGAATCACAACAAACTGTTAGATTAGCTTGGCTATTTCCTGAAATCTCACTCATCAGAATGAGGCAAAACAAAAATATTACTCTCCCTGCTTTCCACCTCAGATCCTGGGATGCTGCCTTTTTCTGTCTCTTGTGAAATGCAAACCTTCCATTTTTAATTACCTGCTTGTGTTATTTTGTGGACCAGACTCAGGCATTCTTCTGCAGTGTAAACCACAAGCAAACACTCTAACATCCACGTTCTCCCAACTGCTTTCCCCTCTCATTTCAGGGTACAGAGCAGCTGCATGGAGAGACCCTGCCACAGCATTAACATCGGCTGTGTGCACGCTCCTGCCCATGGGATCACACACGAGGCCTCCCCCGAGCCCCAGCCTGGCAGGTGGGGGCTCTCTCTACACACACAGACCCCAGACTAGGGAGATTATTCACATGAGCCAGACACAGGCTTGTGGTATGACTAACTCCTCTCAGCCCCTGCAGAGCTCAAATTAAGGACAAGAGCATGGAATACCCAGAACATCCCAGAGTTCACTCCAGAAAATTAAAGGCTTGTCTATACAAGGGGGAAAGTCTCCACACTCACACCCTCCCCCATCCTACAATAACTCCCTGGTGTAGACAAGATCCTACATGCTCTTACCAAAAATATTAAATACTCGGCAAGCCCGTATTTCTTAAAATTTTACAGTTGTCCTGTTGTTTTCAGTAATTAAACAGCCAAGCACCACTGTAGTTTCTAACTCAGATGCCAGAAAGCATTCCTTCCACAGGAAAGTGTCCAAACCAAATAAATTTAAATCCTCACAACCAGAATTTGAGTACTAGAGGAACACAAACTCTCATACTTTAAAAAAAAAAAAGTAATTATTCATTAAAATCTTCAGTCTGTGTAAATCTTTAAAAGTTTGCCAAGACAGGGCATACTGCCTCCCCTTAACCTGCTCCTGAGACCCTACAAGCCCACTGTACACCACTGATATACCAAGAGAAGCAATGCAACACCAACAAGAACTCAGGTCAAAATCCTGCCAAAAGAAGAAATACTGCAAAGAAACAAAATTCAGTTTTTCTCCTGGGGAACGCTGAGAATTGAAGAAAGGAGGCTCAAGCAAGGCTCACTGACAAGAAAAGCACCTGTTTTTCCTATTAGCAGAGATGATGAAAACAGGTAGAAAATAAACTTTTGTTCTACCAGACTGCAGGACAGTGTGAGATTCCCCAAATGCCAGAGAGGCAGATGCCTGGGACGCACAAAAGGAGCTTTCTGGAGAAGCCCAGATCCCCAGTGAGACCCAGGGCAGTTCTGGTGGCACACGCTGCACACAGAGTGCAGAGCCTTGGGGACACCTTCTGCACGGGCATGGGAGGAGCAAAAAGAGAAACAAGTCCTGCCTGGCAAACCATTCAGCATATTCTTCTGGTGCAGACCTTTACCAACCTTTGAACTCCAGCAGGAAAAAATTAATTTAATGTCATTTTTGTTCTTCTTTTCTTATTGTCTTCAAAGGACAAAGTGCAACACTTTTGGTCAGGGGGAAAAAAACAGTATTAATTAGGTCTTTTTTCTCCTCAGACTTTCAAACTATGCCTAGTACCTCAAAATGAGTATAAAACACTTTATAAGCTGCTGGTGACATACCATAGTGGCACAAAGAATGGCTTAGACAGAAAATAAATAAACAAAAACATATACACCAGCTCTGTACTGCTGGAGTTTTGAATATACCAGCACCACTGAATTCTGAAACTGCACAACAGATCAGTACATGATGCTAGAAGGCACAATGTTCCTATACTCCACTCTACCTTTGCCAAGTATAGTACATCTGAGAGTAAAGCAAAGTCTTCCCTTTATGTTTTGTCACAATGTCTCCCAACTTTTCAAAGGAAACCTTGCATGAACACAAATATTCTGTATCAGTAGTTAGGAAGTGCTGAAGATTTTATCCTACCATGCCTGTGCTTTGTAGCAGCAATACTCCTCTTCAAACTTTCAATAGCTGGAAAATTTCATAGAAAAATCCAGGAACTCAGTCCTTACTAACACCAAAAAAATCCCTTTGCGACCTCAGAGGTATTTAGCCCAGTGTAAAATAGACCTTGAAGCATATTAACTAAATAATCAGCTGAACTCAAAGGCATTTCTGGTGTAAAACACAAAACCAGTCTCCCTAAAACTCACACTAAGAATATTTTGTGTTTTGTCATTCTTGTTCAAAAGCAACAACAAAAAAACCCAAGCAACAAAAAACCCCACACAACACAGAAAAAGTAAAAAACCCAAGCCTCTACCAACTTCCACCTCATTTAAATTCCAAAAAGCAAAGGTCATATTGTGCTTCTATTTACTCTTACTTGGGTATTGTTCAAACACTGAATTGTTAAAGTATGGTCAGAAATATAGATCCTAAGGAAGGGACACCTGCTAAGACAGAAATGGGTTAGTTTAACTGTACCAGACTGAAAAGAGAAAAGCACAGCCTTTAGACTACACAAATTCTAGTATTTTTCTAGATAACACAAAGCTGAAGCAGATAAAATCTGAACTGTCTTTTCAGCAATTAAACACCTCTGCTGTTTTATGAGGGACAGCTTTGGATTTAACTTAAAACTACCAGTTTTTGACAAGTTAAGACATATTTACTACTTAATGAAGCAAAGTTCCACCAGGATCTAAGACAACATTTAAAGACGTAAAACCACTGTGACCTACCCAAAGGTCCACAGGCCCGACTCCATTGTGAAGCTGCAGAGTTCACATTTACACACAAACACACAGATCAAAAACCTCCTGTCAGGGTGTTTCCTGCGTGCTAACAAGCTCCAGCTTCTCTCCTGCTGGAGCTAAATTTAACCATGACTAAGATGAGTCTTTAAAAAAAAAGAAAGCAAAAAACCTCCGAACAATAAACCAAAAAACCCCCACTAGCAAACAGAAACAACACAAAAAAACAACCTACACCATATACACAACTGCAGTGTAGCGCAGCAAACATGTTACAGAACCCTTTGGTCTCACAGCAGTTAATTATCAAATATATGAAATATGCAGCAAACAAGCAGCAGCCCCTCACCCTCTCATCCTACACATTCCTGAAAATGCACTCTAAGGGCTCCAAGGCACAGGTGGCAGCAGCTCCCACGGCTCAGCAGGTGAATGTGACAGCTAGGGACATCCACAGGGCAGGCAGGGGCTCCACGCGGCCAAGGGTGCCTGGCCATCAGGAGAGCACTCACCACAGCCTGCCTCAAGACAAAAGGGTTCCTTACAAACTCCTCAGCCTTTGCTGCAAACATTGTAATTCCTGAATATTTTAATTACAGATTTGTCTGAGCTAGATGGGGCACAGGCAGGCAGAAAGGTAAGAAACAACTCAGGGACAAGGAGCTTCAGCACTCAGGCTCCTGCCTGCAGCCACGCGCTCCCATGGCCACACTCCACACTGTCCTGAGCCCCCTCAGGATCCCACACTCCAACTGCCCCGTGTGCCCACGGCTTGTGCTGAGCCACCCTCAGGATCCCACACTCCAACTGCCCCGTGTGCCCATGGCTTGTGCTGAGCCACCCTCGGGATCCCACACTCCAACTGCCCCGTGTGCCCATGGCTTGTGCTGAGCCACCCTCGGGATCCCACACTCCAACTGCCCCGTGTGCCCACGGCTTGTCCGGAGCCACCCTCAGGATCCCACACTCCAACTGCCCTGTGTCCTGAGTGCCCACGGCTTGTCCTGAGCCACCCTCAGGATCCCACACTCCAACTGCCCCGTGTCCTGTGTGCCCATGGCTTGTGCTGAGCCACCCTGTGTGCCCATGGCTTGTGCTGAGCCACCCTCAGGATCCCACACTCCAACTGCCCCGTGTGCCCATGGCTTGTCCTGAGCCACCCTCAGGATCCCCCCTGGGCCCTGACAGCTGTGACACCTCTGTGTCAGGTGGGCTATGTTCCACTGTCACCTGGCACACCTCCTACATGGGGTCATTCTGACAGAGCTGGGCCACCAGGTGTCATTTCTTAAAAATAAAAGATGATAAATTCCACTAACACTTGCATCACTAATCGGGGGGAATTCTGCTGCAGAGGGAAATGAGACTGTGAACAATTCCACTGCAGGCTGCGGAGACTTTTTTCTCTTTTACGACCACCCTGTATTACAGAAATCTAAAACATGGAGGAAATCTGTATTTAATGATAATCCACAAGCTCTAACTTGCATCACCATGAATTAAGGGCAGCTGATAAAAAACATTCCAATATTCAAAATACGTATCTGTAACTTTGTATATATTTTCTATATTGTATATATTTATTATGCAGTTACAATATTTAAGATCACTAGAACTTTTGGCTGCATATAGTTTATCCATTTCATACACATCTAGATGCACCTGAATTCCCTAATGCACATGAGGAAGAACTAGATGACTTCAAGACCAGCTGCATTCCCAAAATTATTTTTGCCATTTAGATTGCAAAAGTGCCTGAGAAGTGCTTCACAAAGAGTGCCTCACCAAGTCAGTCACCTCACAAACCCTGCAAACCAAAACCCCTGCACCCGTTGCCACAGAGTGTTTACAGAAAAAGATCAGGCAGGCATAATCCAGTGAGCATTGCCACCAACTTCCACAGCACCAAGACTGTAACGGCAGCTTTTGACCCGACCACAGAGATTTAAATTTCAGTAAGGGCTGTGGCAGAACTCACTGCTGCCATCACTGAACATCACTTCTGCAGCCCAGCAAGAACCCCAGGCTGAGGTGTCACCCCAGCCATGAGGCTGAGAGCAAACTGCTCTCTGCCAGCACCCAAGGACTTGTCCCGTGGGACAAGACACCAATGGACACCTCACACCTGCCAAGCTGGCTGATCTGCACAGCTGGTCACTCCAAAAGACAGAGGAGCTTCTGCTTTCAAACTGGCACCCTCATTAGAAACTCATCAGTATTCCAGATCGAGAGGAGAAAATATGTGAAATACGAAATTGGTGACACCACCTCAGGAAACAAAGCCCATGTGCCAGCAATGCTCCCAATCACTCACTGGAGCAATACCTCTCACAGGCACAGCTGCCTGGCCCTTCGTTCCCACACTCTGAAGAACATCCCTCAGGCACAGGAGGATCTCCATACTTTGCACAAGGAGGCCAAGCACTGAAACCAAGATATTGCAAAGTCGAATATTCTAGTAACAAAGTACCTTTACAGATTAAGCCTCTGGCTTAGCAAGCCTCCTCCTGGTGAGAGGGGGAGCAAAACCAAAATTATGGAAACACAGCAAGAGAAACAGGACTTTTAGAAGTTAAGGTAATTCCATGAACATGAACTAGAATGCATATACTTTAAGAAGCAGGAGTGGCAATGATGGATGAAAAAAGCCTACGCAGGGATGTATCATCTACACAGCACAAAAATCTGAAATCACTACGCTGGAAAAGCCTCTCAAGGTTTACGAAGCTGGAAGACAGGGAGGGGGAGCAGAGGACATTTTAGCTATGAAAGGAGACCAAAAGCACCCTGTTTGACTGAAGCACAAACCAAGTGAAATAAAACCTGTGCTCCAGTTCAGACTCTCCTACACCCCAGTGAGCAGGAGATGGACACCACAGAAGACTCCAAAATATCTGTGGAAAGCCCAAACACAGCATAGAGATCATCCCCAAGCTCTACAGTTTTATACTTAGATAAATAAACTAGTCGATTAAGCATGCTGAAATACCTCTACAGAACTTCTCAAGTACAATGAATACTGAAGGATTAATTCAGTCCTGCTAAACAATGAATTTTAAAAGGAAAGGATAGTAGGAGACAGCAGAGCAAACAGACATATTAACATTAGACCACACAACAGATATTCTGCATTAATGAGCAACTGATCCCTTTATTTACTTCCCTTCAGGATAAGATCAGAGAGGTTAAGGCTCTACAAAAACAAACTTATTAAAAATTTTAAAAAAAATGCACTTATCAAACTAAACACAAAGCAAATGCAGTGAGAACCACGTAATGTTCCAGAGGTTGCTTCTGGGGTTTCTTCAGTTTGCTGTTACACTACGCCTTCAATACTCAGAGGTCAGTTTTCTAACAGTGGTACACGAACATATTGTTAAGAAATAAAACCTTACACACTTTTTAGGCCATATGCTGAGATTTTTTTTTCCATTGCCACAGCTTTGTGACTAAAACTCTCCAACCTCCACATCAAGTCTAGGGAGCTGAAAGCAACAAAAAGACTTGAACTAACCCAGTTTTCTCAGACTTTCCCACACATAGCTGACCTTTATCTATATTTCCAGAAAATGAAGATCTAGCTCCTGACAGAGCCTGAAATACCACTTTTTAGTCAAAACAGCATCCCAACATATAAACCTTAATTTTAAAATAATGCATATAAATTACAATTTACAGATATTTATGGATGTCATTACAAATAACAGATCAGGCTGATATTCTTACATGCACAGGAGTTTGAAAGCTTGCTAAATAATCTTTCACCTTCAAAGAAAGGTTTAATCTTGATAAGAGGAAGAAGTTCAGCTAAAGAAAAATAAACACCTCTGCTAAGACTGCTCAGCTGCCTTCCAACATATAATTCAGATCACCAAGTTGCCATGGCATCAACTTCAGGACTGTGGCCATACACACAAAATGTCTTTTTTCCTACATACTCTTATGGGAAGCTGAGCAACTCTGGCCATGAACCAAATATGTTTTGGCTCTAAAGCAGATATAATTCATCACCATTTGGACATTCCAATGGTTAGCTACACTGAGAAAGCAAGGCAACCAGAACTTCAGAGCATCCACATAAATGAAGCGCTGAATGCACTACCCGAGTAGTGGCAAAAAGAAGCAGTACTTGTGTTTACCTTGCTCACTGGCACTATTTAATAATATATTACCATTTGTCACTTAAACAGCACTTATACAGCAGATCAGAACAAATGGGAAAGGTTCATTTTGGCCACTGTATATTAAACAACAGTGGGAGGAAATTTTCTAGGATCTAAGGCATCACACTTATTTCCCTAATTCCATGGTATTTTCAAGTATCAGGCTATTTTTATGCAACAGCTATCAAAAATATGAGGTAACAGGACTTCTGCATACACTGAATAATCCTGCAAAACTCTGAAGTAGGCTGGATGAGTAAAACATTTAAAATACTCCAGACCAGCGAACAAACCTCTTGCCAACTGTTTTTACACCCAGCAGTCACAGAAGCCCAAAGTAAACCTCCCACATCCTCAGCTGTTAGCTTTCCAAACGGTGCAAAAGCAGTGTCTTCGTCAGAAAGCGCCATGTGAGGCAGAGCAGGCGAGTGCCACTGCCACCGGCCCCGGGGCTGCAGAGCAGGGACCACGGGCAGGGGACACACTCCGCATCACACCCAGGCGCATCTCCTGCCAGCCCCCGGGTCCAGCCTCACACAAAGAGGTCTCCAGCCACATTCTATTTTTGAAAACAGTAATTCAGGACCTAGTCCCCTATCCAACAAATATGCCTCAGGAGGCTATGGCAAACAAATACTGAGAAATCGGAAAGCTTTAAGAAAGTCTGCTTTACAACACACTGTTACTACACACTATCAGTAACTCATGTATTAAAAACTAATCAACTTATCGGTTTATCATTTTATGCTTGGGATCCTAGCAGGAACACTGATGACCTCTAGGGCAGGCCCTTCTGCTCCAGCCGTCAAAACAAGGTCGCTGCCCACAGACACGCATGTGTCGCATCCCATGCCATGCCATGTCAACCCATGCCATGCCATGCCATGCCATGCCATGCCATGCCATGCCATGCCATGCCATGCCATCCCCGCCTCTGCCCGCGCACGGCCGAACCCGCAGCCCGGCTCTGCCCGGGCCGTGCGCCCCTCTCTTCTCAGCGGCTCTTCCTCGCCTTCTAATACCGAAACCAAACACCGCCAAGAAACCAAGTTTTGCAGAAAGCAGCTCTTTTTTTCTTCCCCCCAATCTTTACCGGTAAAGGCATGGAAAGCGCCCCAGCCACCGAAACGTGACAGCGCGGGCCGGGGAGGCGGAAATCCCGGCCGGGCCCCGCCCGGGCAGCGCCCCCCCCGGCCCGGCCCGGCCCCGGCCGCCCCGGGCCACTCACGGGCCACGGGCCACCCGCGCTGGCCCCGGGCCGCGCCCCTCCGGCCCTGCCCCGGCCCCGTTCCCGGCCCCGGCCGTGCCTGCCGACATGCCCGCACACGCTCCTCCGCCAGAAAGTTTCAGCGGCGGCTCCGCGCCCGCCGACCCCGCGCAGCCCCCGGCCCGGGCGGGCGCGGGGCGCAGAAGGGAAGGAGAGGAAAGGCAGGGTGAGGAAGAGGCAGGGAGTCTCACCCAGCGCGGGCCCGGCCCCTCGCCTCGGGCTCCGCGCGCGGCCCAGCCCGGGCTGCTCCGGGCTCCTCCGGGCTGGGCAGGCGCGGCGGCGGGATGAGCTCACGGGAGGGGCGGCGGCAGCGCCCGCCCAGCGGGACGGGCTGGGGCGGAGCGGCGCCGGGCTGGAGCGCCGGCTGAGACGCGGCAGCGCCGTGCCCGCTCGGCCGGGCCGCCCTTCCGCCGTGCCGCTCCGCGAACACCGCCCGCGCAGCCCCGCAGAGCCGGGCCCGCGGAGCGTGTGCTGCTCGGAGCGCCCCGCATCCGTGCGCTCTGCCCGGCTGAGCTCTGCCTCTGACCGCACTGGCACAGCTCCGGGCTCCTGCCCCGAGCCCCGCACCGGAGGCCGTCCACTTCCACCAAAGCAGCCTTCCATCGGGAACATGAAAGTAATGGCATCGGAGCTTATAAAAGCTGCACAGGGCAAAAGACGAGTGGAATATAAATAATATAAATACCATAAATAATAACGGCAAGTCTGGAACAGATTGCCCAGAGAGCTTGTGGAGTCTCCCTCCACAGGTGCTTGTATTCAAGAACCGTCTGGACGCAATCCTGTGCCCTGTGCTCTGGGATGACCCTGACTGAGCAGGGAGGTTGGACCAGATGAGCCGCTGGGGTTGCTTTCAAACTGACCCATTCTGTGATTCTGTGAAGATCTCAGACTGATCCTAGTTCCTTTCTGAACTGGACCACGCAAGGCATTTCAGACAGCCAGATTTGAAATGCCAGGTGTAGGAACAAGGAGTGTGGCCCTGCCCACAACACGGCAAAAGACAAACGGCGTCCTGGAAAGCAGCATCTTTGAAAGGGTATGGGGCTGCCATGGCAAAACCACATGACATCAGTGCCGCTGCTCCAAAAGAAGCCGGTGTGTTCTTTACCGGTACAAATGAGGGATCGCAGGCACGTGGAGAGGTGGCATTACCTCTGAATACAGCCGTGAACAGCATTCCCAGTCATCCATCCATATTTTCCAAGATACTGAAGAATGAGAGACTGCAGAAGAAATCCACAAAACTGAAGGCTGAAGATGATGCCAGGCAGCAAGAGTGTCAAAATATTTAGCTCCTCGAAAAGACAGCTCAGATGGTAGCTTATGAGCAAAAACCCGAGGTACTGGTAATTTTACTGTGGGTCACCCATGGTAACCCCGATGAGCTGTACCAAAGTAGCCACCAAAGAGCATTATCTCTGGCTGGGAATGTCACACGGAGAGAGATAACTGTCTTACATCAATGGCGTTAGCACTGAAGTGCCCCGTGGGATTAACTATGTTAAGTGTAACATAGGTTTAGCAGTGGTGATCTGCATGCCATTGTTATGGGCACATCAATCAAAAATGTCAGCAGAAACACTCAGCTGACATGTTTTTCTCTCCCAACATGAAGCTGCTTGCTTTTTCCACCCTCAGTGTCCAATACTGCAGCTATTCCCTGCATAGAGGCCAAAGTGCTTAGCCCTGCTACACACAACCTCTACAATTTCACATAATTAAATTTAAAAAAATGAATCCTCCTCACACCAAGAAGGAAAATGTAGGGACAATCCAAAATACATTTATAAATGGATAAATAAGGATTTGCTGTTTTCTGTGCAAACTCTGATTTTCATATGTAATTCCTCATGACAAAACAAATCTGAATTTAACTGCAAACTTACAGTGCCAGAATATTCTAGAACATTTTTCACACTATGCAAGCATTTCACAAAATGTCTTCCAATGTGTCTGTAGGGAGCACAAAGACAATCCATGCGTGTTTTCAGAAAGAAGTGGCGGGCTGATACACAAGCAGCACATTCTCTGCAGAACATTGGCCATAACTGCCTTGTTTGGTGTCAGAAGAGCAGAGCAACTGGGGACAAAGCCCTCACGGTGACAAGAACAACAGCAATTAGTGACATTACTCTTCTTTCACTGTCATTTCAGCAACTTGGTAGCTGAAGATTGGTTCCAAAACAAGGGGAGGATGCTGTATGCACCTCAGCCCGCAGCAAGCATACAGTATCTTTTCTCCAGTGGAGAATCCTCTTAATCACATCCTCTTCCCTACATTTTGCCAGTGTGATGAGGCCTTTCCTATATCTGGAAATAAAGGAATTTTCCTTCTAAGAGGAAATGTCAAAAGTTTGGGCAGCGTTTTATGATTTTGTCTTTGTCTCTGAAATCTGAGACAAGAAACTGAGCAGTGACTCCACTGTTGTGGGATCTATTCCTCAGCAGGTCCAGCGCTGGCACTCTCTTCCTCTAGATATCAACACCAAAGTTTTGAAATAGTATTTACAGTCAATTGGATTTAGGTCCTGCTATTTCACAGGAAAGCTCACAATGGATTCTAGTGCCTCCCAATTTGTCTCAGTAGAGCAATGCTTTTGATATCAGGAATGTAAAGATTTTTGCTCTCATCAGTAGCTTCCTTCTGGGAAGTGTTTAGCTCACAGCTGTTCTACTTTAACTGTTCTGCCTTCTGCTCTTTCCACTCATTTGTTCACGTGATTTATCCATTCCTAGCCACTGAAATTCTTCAGCTCTTCCTTCTTTCTTCTCACAAAGCTTATGGCTCTCCTCAGTCTCGCACTTATCACACAAGCTTCTAGTAGCTTTTTTATTTTAGGAAAACAGGAATCAGATCACACTGCAATATAATGGCAGCAGTGTTCATTGTATTAGCGTACATGCTGGGGCTAGAGAAATTAGAAATCAGACTTTTTCCCTTTTTCAGCTCAGCTTCAGTGTTGTTTATGTTAGTTCATGCTTCTCATCTTAACCTACTATTCCAATTCTTGGTTTTGGAAGGGGCTTTCAAGGAAGGTAATTTGTAAATTTTAGAGGCTTCCATTCAATGTAGATGCTTTTATCCCAGCAGATTCATTCTCATGCAACATAGTAATTTGGAATTAAATCCTCAATTTACTGATTTTAAGGCAGTAGACTGTCATGATTTTAAACCTACCTGGAGATGAAACACCATGCAGCTGCTCCCTCAACCCGCTTTCTTCACCCTCACCCCGGTGGAATGCGGAGGATAATCAAAGTAAAACTTGCATGTTGAAGTAATAACAGTTTAATAATTGAAAATAAAGTAAAATACAGTAATAATGGTAAATAATAAAAAGAGAACAAAACAAGTGATGCACAGTGGAATTGCTCACCATTGGCTGAATAATGCCAGACCCCCTGTTTCCCAAATCTAGATAAGCCCTTCTGGATACCTCCCCCAGTTCACAGACTGGGAATGAAATTCTTAGCTATGGAATATCCCTTTGGTCAGCTTCGGTCACCTGTCCCAGCTAAGCTCCCTCCCCGTTTCCTTTGTGAACCTCCTCACTGGCAGAGCATGAGACAAGGAAAAAAAGAGTCCTGTTTGTGAGCTGTAAGCTTGTTAGAGCAGTATATGCACTTCATCCAGCAGAAGCATGCAGTGTAGCCACTTCTGCCAGCCAAATTCCTGAATTCCTCACAGCCCAGGTCTGCAAAGGGTTAGGACATTCTGCCACCTCCCTGTCACCTCCTTTATTGTCCTTTTTATTCATTACAATTCAAGGCATCAAAACCAATTTTAGAACCAGCAGCTAGAACTTTTGACATAATTGGAGAGCTCCTTGTGACATATTTACAAGTACCGTCTACAGAAACCTCAACAGACTTTAGTGGAGAAGAGTTCAAATGCACACACACCAGAGATGAGCAACACACCTATCACCTTTGGCTGGCACCTGTGAACAGCTTCAGCAAATTAAGTCTAAATTTCTCTTTTTTACTTGTTTTACTTTTTAAGTAAAAAAAAAGTTTGTTCTGAGATCCACAGAACAAACCAAATTGAAAGTTTTCAATTTCAGCTATTTTTAATAGATAACCTTACTTTTCATTATTTAATATTTCTTGATTGTAACATATAAAAAACAAATATATCACGCTTATGTAGCTTAAAGATAGCTCAGTTTGCTCCAACCCTCTCTCTGACTTTGAAGAAACATACTGAATGTGAAAAAATTAAACTAGAAGGAGTTTAAGAAAGTTGTGATCAATGAAAGTAGAAAGTTGAATTTAAATTTTTATATCAATCTTCATTTTAGTGACTGTTCTATTTCACTATATGGTAATTGCATATTTTGCAACTAAAATGATACCTATTATATAAACATTTGTATCATAACTTAAGAAAAGTCTTAATAATTCCTTTACATAACCATAACTTCTGAATTGCTCTCCAGAAGTCAGGACCAAATATAAAAGAAATACACTGTGTATAGAGAGGGGTTCAGAAACTTCATCTCTCGATACATAACTGTTGACTGTGGGATGCTATATCCAACTTCCTAGTGTTGCCTGGTTCATGGAGCAATTATTTTGTTATGAAGTGACCACATTCAGAAACATACTATGTAAGCATCTACAAACTGAGAGAATCATACTGAATGTACTTAAGACCAATACAGTCTGCATTCTTTCCTGTTCCTTGTGCTGCCTCACCTGCACCTGACTCCAGCAGGGAACTCAGAGACTGGAGGAAGGGTGGCGAGTCTGATATCCCATAATTCCAAGGTAATAATTCCAAGTCATAATTCCAAGGTAACTTCTTGTTACCCTGGAATTATGGTACCATGGATACTCTTTGTATCTTCACAGCTTCTAGGTAGTCATGTCCCCCATGAAATACCAAATGAGGTTTTTATAAACTTATCTATTCTTCTTCTTTGAAACTTTTCCAGCAGATTAAAATATACCTCCTTGGCAGAAAACAGCAGTATTTCTGAGGGCAGCTCAGCTGCCAGAGCTGGAACAAGCTGTAGGCATACAGCAACCTCTTGTGGCAAATCCACTACACATGTAATAATTAATAACCTTTGAAACTGCATAAGCTTCTCTTGATACGAGTTACAAACCTCTATAAAATTGCTTTAACAAACAGCTGGAGGGTTGGAGAGTCCCTGTTAGCTGCACACTCAACAGTACTCAGACTTCAGAGCTGTAGTAGTCCTTCTCTTCAATTCTAGAATGAATTAAACTTCGGTAGCCCATTATAAATGAAGCGTCAGACTGAAATTTCTGTTAATAATATAATCTAGAAGTTTTTCATTAAAATTGAGCAAGAGTGGCATAATGGCCACAAGTAGAATCTGTGGCCATGTATGACAAGAACCATAAACATACTATAAAAGTACACATTCCTCCAGCCACCTGACCAGCTGGCTGTCCGGTGCAGGCCGAGGAGGAAAGGGCAGCGAGAAGGTGCAAGAAGGGAAGAGGAGAAATGACAACATGTGAAAACAAGGGCATTCAACAACAGCAAGATTTTCCAAACCAAGAGGTGCCCTCCTGGGAACATGGTGTGGGAATTGCCCACAACAGGAACAATACGAGTATGGCAGATGACACTGATTAGACCACTGAATTTGGTTTGGTGGTTTGTTTGTTTGGGTTTTTTTACATTGTAGAAATAAAGTCTTCTATGCTGGAATTAAAGGTGAACTCAGGAAATTATTTGACTTATGAATGCACCACTTACCAGGACTTTTGGAGCTGATATGGCAGGCAAAGGTTACTGTGCTTGAAATGATTTGCAGATTTATGCATACCACTTAGAGAGGAACAGGCTGAACAAGTACATCCTGGAACGCACAAAGGCTTTGAACAACAGCAAGTATTTGTTTATTAAAATTAAGTCTTGTGCTGTAGTTCTGTTTTATTGCAGCTTCCCAGTCTCATCATGTGTAATTTCTTTGCCATTTTCATCTGCTGCAGTTTCACATAAAAGTCAGGAATCCCTTTGTCTCAACTCAGGCCTTGGTCTGTGCACTGAACAGCATATCCTGTAGCTCCTGCTAGACCAGTGACGAGCTGCACGGTTCTGAATTCCCAAGCAGCTCTGTCCAGCACCACCCAACCTCTAAGGGTAGAGACTCTTCCTTGCCCCAGAGGAAACTCCTCCCTGCAGAGAAGTCCAATAGATTGTGCGTGTCTCAGGCCATCAAACAGCACATGTGACATTACCAAGCTGACAAAGACACTGAGCCAACCAACATGTACTGAAATCTCTTTTCACAGCTTTCACTGTCCCTTGGCTTCCCATCTCTGGGCAGGGCTACAGCTAATAACAACTACATATTAACCAACATCGTGTCCTCCAATATGGTGAAATGAAGATCAGGAGCAGAAATACTTTCCTGAAATCATGTCCTTCTCACTGAATGCCTGCATTGTTTGAAATAGCTGATAAAAAGCCTGAAAACCGTCTTCCTGCAGGAGTTTGATTTTTCTAGCAAACCTACTGTATTTGTTCTTTATGTGCTGAATTTGGTGGCAATTAATATTTAAATAATGAAAGCTAAGTATTACAGCTTGAACTAAATAAAACAAACTCCCTGCAACAGAAGGCACAACAGCCTCATCACAGTATCATCAGTGATGGTGCAAACACAAACTGGACACCACCTGAACGAGCAGGACATGGAACAGAACACTTGCCAGGATTTCCTGCTCTGCAAGATTCATCTTATAGCAGAAGAGGAGATTGCACCTGCTCTACATTTAGCAAACCCATGAAACAAAGTTTATCAAAACTAGACCTCCTAGGTTCTTGTCTGGACCTGTTTCTACATGTGAAAGTTTTACCCAGGTAGCACCTGGAAGATCCTTTCCATTCCAGCCTGCTCTCTGGCAGGCCATTGGGCACTCCCACAGCACCCTGCAGAAGTGTTCCGCGTACACAGGAGCCCGGGCACTGCTGCAGGGCACACCTGGATCTGTTGGGCTGGGTGGACTGATGCAGCTCAGATACCTGGGCTGAGCCCATGCTGCAGAACTCCTGTTTGCCCACAGACATGGTCTTGCCAGAAACTCGAGTTACTGAATGTACTTACTTCATCTCTGTGGGACTGCACTTGCCGAGTGTGCACTGCACATAGCAGTGCCTGGGGCTTTTTAACAGAGCTGTTCCATCCTTAGCAATCCCTGTATGACTGCCTGATTAGTGCTATAGAAGGGATTTACTACAGCTCCCTTCTACACCAAGCACATCCCTCCTCCCTGAACGTACTGCCTTAAACAGTTAAGTACCGTTCAGCTTCATACAAAGCTGATGTTCATAAAGGCCTGAAGAATCAGACTCTACAAGTTTTCCCTAGTTATTGATTTTCTTCAGAAACAAAAAACATAAAGATTAAAATTCTAAAGATTTTACAAATATTCTTTGTATAGGGAGCATGTATTGGCCATCGATACATTAGAGTGCACCGTGCAAATTTTGGCTTTGAGACCATGGACAGTCATTTGACACATGGACAACTTTGACTCAAGTCCTGTTGGTTCACTGACATTCATATCAGTATTCACTGCCATAGAGCCAGCCTAGGGAACAGAAGTGTGCTGTAAACAATAGAAAAGCAGACTGGCTTCCAAATCCCATACCTGTAACTTCAACACCCATAAAGTATACTGCTGCTGTTGTCCAGGATGACACTGATAGTATTTCACAAGTGGCTATCAGTCAGTTATGGAACCAGAGGAAAAAAACAGTTGTCTTCAAAGGAGAAGCAGTATTTTAATTTTTTCTATTTATTCAAGGTGTAACAAAACTATTTATTGCACATGCTACTAACCACCACCTCCTGTGATCATAATTGAATCTTTCATGAGCACAAGGGTATTTACATTTGATGGATGGATGAAAAGATGCAGACATTACTGTTAAATGGCAACACCAACTCTGGTAACCTTCCCAGGATCCCTTGATTTTACAGGGAGTGTCTCATATTTGCAATAGCTTTCCACTGCAGTCATGTGGAAAGTGCACTTTAAAAAGAATCTTCATTGACAGTATAACCATTTTTTGAGTATCACCTTTCACATTAAGCATGAATTTAAGCATACAATTTTAGTGCACAATTTCACTACTCTGGTTATGCATGGAGCTAAAGCGTATTTAGAACATGGGTAGGATTAGGATAGGTATTGTTGGGTTCCTCTCTTGAAAGGAACAACCCAAGAAAAAATTCAGATATGGTGCAAAATGATCAATGGATCTACACATGGGAAAGCCACTCAGATTTCAATGCTTCATAGTACAACAGAATCAAGTGCAGAAGACTCAAAATTTTGTGCCACCAAAAGGTGGGTTTGTTGGTCTAATGTTACCCTGGTTAAACCTGTTTTTGTTATATGACTTTGGGACCACCATAATGTGGGACTAACATTTAAAATCAAGGTAGATATTACTGAAGCCAAAACAATTACATCTGCCCCAGTCAAAGAGGATGAGGAAATTCAATCCCCACAAATTTTTGAAATTAGACCATGCGATCAAAAATGCAGATCAGCTACAAATGTTGTTTAATCCACCTTGGTTTCTTATACAAATAGAACTAATGCAGATTAATATTTCTACACTTTAACCAATGTGGTCACCATCCTTAAGTGCTTCCCATGCAAGACAGTTAGCTCGGCTACATGGGCAAACCCCCACAAGGAATAAGAAGAATTGTGACTGGAACCACAGGGACTTGGGAGTTTTAAATTGTACAGATGCTGAAGTACTTATAAACAACCTCAGCACAACCACAAGTGATTTAAGCAAATTGCAACACCCTCTGTGGTCTTCTCTACCAGCATTAGAAACTAATCAATGGCTCTTGTCTGACACATTGCCTCAGTGGGAAAGAATCAATGAGCGAGCTCGTAGTTGATCCCAGAGGCACTTGGTGCAAACCAAGGTGAAGGTTCTTTTTCTCTCAGCTACGTCTGAGCTCAGTTGTGGATACCATCAACAGCAGCAGCAGCAATTTTAAGAAAAGGTGAAGAAGGCAGCTTCACCCACTGAACTTCAAAAAGTAATTTGGAATAGTGACTGAATTTGCAAAGGAATTCCAGCCTTGGTGGCATTTAGTCAGTTATAATACCATCAATAGCACAGTCCTGGGTACTAATCCATATAGGAGCCTCGGTGTCCATCACTCAGTCACCACCAGGCCGGAATCATAACCAAACCCTTCCCCGGAGCATAGGCCACATGCCCATGGGGAATGGCAAACCATCAGTGTTAGCACATGCACTATATGGGAGCAGGGACTCACTTGTGCACTAACACCAAAGGCCTGACATTTGTCTGCATCCAGAATAGTGTTTGTCATTTTGAAGTCCATCCTGATGAAGCTCATGAACATGTACTTTTATATACTGGAAAACAATGTGCTTATATGAGAACAATTTGTGGCTTCATGTTTGTAGATAACCTCACTGTAGATACAGATAATTACTCTAATGTTTGTGTTCGCAATTTCTCCAAAATCAATGGGTGGGATTTCAATTATTCAGCTCCTGTCACATTATATCAGCTATTGCAGTATAATTATACACTGATTCAAGATCTGCTGCCCACTCCTGTTGGGATGAATCTCACTTGAGTAAGAAAATTATTATAGCGGGATGATCTTCAACAACTGCTGAAACAAGCTCAGAAGAATGGATAAAATACTTTGATCACTGTCCATCACGATGTGGAAAGCAAGAACAAGTGAAGTGAGACAGAGCATAGGGGTGGTAGGACACTTTTCAGATGGTCACTAACCATCACTACAGGGAGTTTAAATGAGATGTCTTACCTTGTTGTTCTCCTAATACTAACCCTATCATGTTTTGTCTTAACTGTAGCACTATGTGTTTGCATTTGGGAAATCATGAAGCAATTGATTTACCTGTCAGCCCCATGATTCCTTTCAGGAAAATATGTGACAGTTCCAAAGTGAGACTTATGATATGTGTAAGCATCATAAGTATGGAAGTGGGGAACTGATGAATAACAGGAACAAAGTTCCAAATAATAAGACAGAGAACAAAGCAGTTAAGCAATGGGAGAAACAGCCACAGGAATGTAGAAAACAGAAAATTGATGTCCTAGGTCCTTGAAGGGGAGGGAATAAAAAGATCACACCCTTCTTATTCAGGACCTTATATGATGGGCCAACAAACCCCCAAGTCTGACTGCTTCTGTGGTGAGAACTTGCCCTTGCCATGAACTTTCCTCACTAGATCATAATTATAACAGTAAAAGCCACATTCCTAGCTCAGCCCTCTCTGCCCACCAAGAGCCCGCTGCTCACTGAGCACATACCACGACTTCTTGGGCACTATACCTTGAGAGTGAAACAGAGAGAAGCTAACAGCCACCTAACCATGGAGTGAAGAAAGACCTGCTTGGCCTGAGACTGGAACCTATAGGTGTGCCTGCCTTGGTCTGTCTCCATGCTAGCTCTGACAATTCACCAGCCAGCTCCCCTTTCTGCACACAACTGTAAACAAATCAAAAACCTCCACTCGCTGTGGGAATCAATTTCTTGCACACCGAAAAGGTGAAAGAACCAGTTTTGGGACAATACTCTTCTGCAATCACTACCTTTAAAAAAACATAGTCAATTAAATTCTGAGTCAGTGGAGCTCCGCAAACAACTTCCAACAGCAGGACAGTATTATCCCCTGGCTCTATTGTCCCTGCTATCACTGCAATCAGGTGATGGCTCAAGGACATTGCCTGGACTGGGATTTACACTTGATCCTCCCCATTTTTAAGCGTGAACCTTCATGACCGTACTACTGCCAGGCAGTGCTAAGTCTCATACTCCATTCTACCAAGCCCAAGCTCCAGTCATAGCATTCTCTGCCCCTTGGCTCCTCCCTGCTACCTGCCCTCCTTTGCCAAGGGGTCAGCTCCAAGTCGGATACTTCCTTCATTTATCCACCCCAACCCCAAACAGGTTCAAACAGACTGTTTCCACTCAGTTCTTCCTGCTTGCTGGATCTCTGCAGAGGAGCTGCGTTTTCTTACAGAAAGAAATGCAAGCAAAAAATACTTCTTTTATTGCACAGAAATCCTTCACAGGACTTTGTGAATTATTTATCCAGCAGTAAGCCTCAGGCCTGCATTCAGCATGGAAAACCTCAGGCTCAGTTGAAAGAAGCCCCATGTCTTTCCGTCATGCTTTCTTAGAATCAAGTTCACATCAGCTTTGCTACCATTAAACTAAAAAACCCCAAAACAATAGAGCTGATAGTTCCCATTCCTTCACTCAAAACTCACATAGTAAGTGAAACTTAGACTTTTTGGCATTGAGTAATTACTACATACCAGTAACACCAGGTTAGACAGAAGCCATGATATTGTAATAAATCCTGAGTACATTTAGTAACTCTTCTTATATTTTATTGTCAGTAACAGAAACACAGCAAGATACAAGGCACACAGCTTTTGAGCACTTCACCACAGTGTGCTAAGTGCTATATAGAACAGAAATTCACTTTAAAGTAAACGTGTTTTAATTATTATCTTAACATTTCCGTGGCTGTTGAATAATGTAAATTCTTTTAGGCAGTATGAACTTCTCCAAGGTAGGTTGTGGCTTTTGGTGAGCCACTTGTAATGTTGCTGCATGGATTTTGTGGCTCATCTGTAACATTAAAGGGGGGAGAAAAAAGTTGTGATAGAATACAGATTTTCAGCTATTCTCATTCTAAATTTTATCCTATTAAAGTAGTTTAAAAGGAGCGGTAAAATCTAAACCCACAAAAAGTTCACGTGATCATTACACAGAATCATGGTAACTTGCTATATTTAGTTATAATTTCTGTTTTCAAAGTGATATTAGTCTGACTACATCTATGAAATTTTTTTTCTTCCCTTGTTTAGTAGCTTCCAAGATAAAGAAAACACAGCAAATAATCAGTATGCCAGAGTTTACAGTAAGTTGAATCAAATTATTATTTTCCCAGGTTCAAAATCATCATTATTTCAGTAGCTAACTATTACATTCTAAAGTAGCAAGAAAGTTTCATATACAAGATTCTGGAAACCAACAGGAGAAGGAAATGGTGGGTCAGAACAGAGGGGATGAAGACAGGTGGAAGACAGAGGATGAGTCGTATCTGTTCTCCATTAAAAAATCTAAACAGAAATTCAAGATTTACCAGCTAAATCTCTAAACACAACTGTTGATAAAAGGCTTGTGTTGAAATTATGCAACTGATGTTTTACTGAGCTCTAGGGATGAGGAACTCTTGTGTGCTCAGACTCTGAAGACTGCAAGTGCGTAACAAAGAGATGATAACTGTCAGATCTTCAGATTACCATGCAAACCAAAGAGCTGCTTGTGAAATCAGCTCTTCCAAAGGGCAGGAGTAAGTCTGCACCAACAGCCTAACCAGACACAGGACAGGAGCTGTAAGCATGTGATAAACAGAAGGGTCCATTAGCAGCTGTGGGATACGAGATTTTACAGGATCCCGTAGTATTCCTAAGGGAGAAGTCAAAAGGTGCTTGACCGAGTGATGTCAGGCCTCAGATGAAACAGCAAGATATGGGGCAGCATAGCACATGCTGTGCCTGCTGTCTCAGGGATCATTCACAGAGCAGGACACTGGGTCACCCTCCTGGTGTCCCCTGCACCTGCCAGTCATGCCACCTACCTCCCTGAAGCAGCTCTGTATTTTTGCAGGACCCTGACAGAAGTTGGAGTGATTTCCACAGTGGGATAAAGCACTGCAGACAAGGTTTTGCTCTGCACTGTAATCCCAGCTTGGCCACACACTTAGATGCCTCTGGTAATTCTTCCCCTTATTTCACTAAAGCTTTACAAGCAGGACACACCTTGCTGCCTGGCTGTGCTTCTCTGCACAGCTGTGCACAAATACCCAGGGCATGTTGCAGTGACAAGGAGTGGAATCAGAGAAAGGAGAGAAGCCCAGGTACGTTTTAGCCATCTAGCAGCTCAGCCACACAACCACTACAGAAATAGGTAATCCCAAGAACATTTAGTGGCACATGAAACACCTGCAACTGCCAGACACCAGTTTAAGGAAATTTAAGGAAATTTCACTTTTTAACATTTTTTCATGTTTAGATTTATAAAGAAACCCTGACTTTTTCTTTCAGACTTACTTTGTTCAGAGCTTCTGCTACCAAGACACCCATGTTCTGAGGTTTTCCAAAACTGACAATAGCACTGTAAAGCAGAAGAAAAAAAGTATTTAGCATTTCCATCTCACAGAAACACACAAGCATTTGTCACTTTCATTTTCCAGACTTAATACAAAACATTTTGTAATATGTATTCAGGGTTTGGAGCTAAATCTTTTCATCATGTTAAATATGATATAATATCAAAAAAGGCATGCTGTTTCAGAATGGAACAATAGAAAATCTGTGACAGGCTCATAGTTTTATTCAGATATAAAAGAAACTGTATATGAAATATCCTTGAATATCTGAAAAAGGATTTTTTTTGTACACTGTGAAATAACTTCTCAGAAGCTAAGCAGTTATATCCTAATTGACAAAACATTTCCTTGATTCCAATCTAGACCCATGAAAAAAATTCACCCTCTGCTTTTTGTTTCCTTTCACAGCAACTATTTGTCAAGCAAGAACTTTTTTTTCACAAGATTATCCTATTAACTTCTCCATATTCCAATGAATAACACCATGTTACCAATATTCCACAAATAAACAAATCTGTGGATATGAAATAATTTCCTTCAGCAACAGGAAGAACTTCAGATGGCACATTCTTCTGCTGATACCATTATATCCACTGACACATCTGTAGCTTAAAGTGGAGTAGGGAAAAATCATTATAAACCCCAAATACCATAAATGTGACTCTTGAAAAAGCAAATATTGCTTTAGTTAAGTTAATGATTCTGTGCATTAGGCAAGACATTTCCTACTGACATTTCAATTTAGCAATTGACAGTTTGCTACACTGACAAATATGTTATTTAATATCTGTTTATACCATTAGGTGACTATGACTATGGAGAAGATAAAAATTACACCTAGACAACTGGCAACAAGTGGAAATAAAAAGCTTCTGATCTCAGAAGAAAACAACAACAAAAGAAATCAAAAATTTCAGGAACATCACAGGTCATTCAAATTTTACTGTCATATCCTTCAATTGGTTAACTTTTTGTTAAGTGACATTTAAGAAAAGTGCAGGTATTTCGGAAAAATGTTCAGTCTTTGAAAAAGCTGCAAGAAAATACTCGTTTTAATGACCTCATCAACTGGTTGCTGTTATTTTATTCAAAGTAGAACTATGCCTTCATTTTTAGGGCAAAACAGCTTGGTTCACCTTATAAAGTTACAAACAGCAAAAGCCAAATTAGATTTTAGATTAAGTAGGGGGTATAGCCTATACAGGAGATAAGACCCTTCCTTGGGGGAACTGATGTGGGTTAATTTCCTTCAGAATGTGGACAGCCTAAAGTTTACTCCTACTTCACTGGAAACTGTTAGACCATTCCTTTATTAGGCACAGATATGTATTACATTGGTTTTAATTTCTGTTCCATAAAACATGACAGTAGAGATGAGATTCAGGCTTTGCCTTTCATTGCAAGGCACTATCCTTGGGTTTTGAAGTTGTTGGGTTTTGGGGTATTTTAAGTCAATACTTATTTCAATATCAGTAGTATTTTATCTACAAATTGCACGAGATAATTTAAGAATTAAACTCTTGTACAATAAGAGTTTTCTTTGTTTTCAAAGATCATTACCTATGAACTTGAACTACAGGGCAGGGGTGAACAGGCCCTGCATTGTAATACCTTGACTTTTCTTTTCCTGGAAGTTTAGCATTTTTCTCAAGAGGTCCATTTTCTTGCTTTTTAGACACTCTCATACCTCCAGCTTTAACTGCAAGAAGAAAGTGAAGTGTAAGTAAAAATACCTACAGAGCTACATACCACATTACATACACAAGAAGAGAATACTTTTACCCCAGATAACCATTAACCAGAAATCATCTGTCAGTATTTAGCTCCATGCTTTACTTGTACACACACTTACACAGGAGTAGCCAAAGAGATGCAGCAAAGGCTTCAAAATTCCGTGTCATGGCAGACTCAAATCAACTTCCAGATACCATAAATCAAGAAATCAGAGTGGTTTCAGGCATCACCAACTATATTAAACCTTAAGACCTTACTATGTTAATATGCATTCTTCCCCAGAAACTCCAGATCTCCAATCTGTATTTTAAAAACAAAAAAGAAAACCAAACCACCATCTGAACACTTTCAGGGTTTTTAACAATGTGACTAACAGCAATAAGGGTTTCATGATCAATTCAGGATATTCCAGAATAAATTTAATAATGCAGATAAGAACCAGATGTATATTCATCTTGTACTTGTGTTCCAACATGTTTAATTATATTTTATTAACATACCTGCCAATCACCAAACCAATTAGTACTAATTAAGCTACAGGCGACCTAACAACAACAATTTAAGTTCTGAGGCATGTCTGAAAATTGAATTCTGAACAAAGAACACAAAGTTATCTAAAACATTTTCTTAATAGAAATACTTTCTCCCTCTTCAGGAGAGCATTTTTAAGTTTTAAAACTGTAAGTAAGAAAGAGCAACCTTAGTGTTCTTTTCTCATCCTATTTAGCAAGTTGCTTCTCTCAGCAAGACTCCTATTCTGATCGTGAACAATCAAGGCTAGAGTTTTAATTTGAGGGAGGGAGAGAATAGGGAAAGGTTTCTAGAATTACTCAACTAGCTAGCATGAGAAATGCATTTGTATCCATCTGTAACTAATGCCCATTTTCTACCAAATCTGACTCCTGACCTTGTATTTCCTGGTTGCAGGTTTAAAGTTAGAAACAGAAATTCTCCCTCAGTCATGTCCAAGGCAGCGCTGTAAGATCAGAGTTATGCTATAGCTAGACTGGGCTTTTCTTCTCTTCCTAAAATGATGTACATACAGTTAATTACACTGCTGCATAAGCAGCAAATTCTTTGCCCAGCCATCTTACAGCTGCAAATACACTGGAGACCTAGACTGAAGTCCTTCTGGTAGCCTAACTGCAAAACTGAAAGTATCTGAAATGGAAGTTTCAACTGTTTGTTTCCAAATATCTACCAGTAAAGAGAATTGAGACTCCAAATACCCTCAGCTCACAAGGTGTGAAACTCTTCCTTGTCTTTGAGGCATCTTCAAACTAGAATGACAAAGCATGTTAAAAAACCCAAACCAAACCAAAAAACCACAAACCAAATATCAACGACAAACCAGACCACACAAAAAAAGCCCTGGCACCTTTCAAGATCTCAGAGATCTTCTCAACATAATTTCTCTTTATATAAGTTCACCCAGAACACCAACACAAGTTACCCCAAGTGTTCTCCCACAGACTGATAGGCTCTTGTCTTTTTAGGAACCAGTCAAACCACAAACAGGAAAACCACTAAAATTTTGGAATTAGGTAAAAAAAAAAAAAAGGTCACTGAACCTAGACCTGCAACTTTTGTTTTGGGGACCTTCCCTCACATGCAGGATTGGCAATTTCTAGTTACAAGCATTGTTTTTAGTTTTAATTTAGCAGGGCAAGGAGACCCAGACAGAGGCAGACATTTTAACACTATGAGGCTTTACACACAGCACAAGGGGAGCTAGGCAAGGAGGAGATAAATACCCAACACGGGAAGAGATACTGAAACGTGGACAGTCTGGAATTGTGTCTATTCCCAACAGGCCCGCAAAACAATGTTATCTACAGTGATTAAAAATAACCCGTCTCCCATCTCTGCACTGACTTGAAACTAGCCACTGGGAACAGCTGTCCCACCTGTTGACACACAGCCATGGTGGGGGAAGAGTTAAACATAGGTGCATCTGGCATGCACCTCAAAGCTGTTTTGTAATTTGCTTTCCAAAGCAATAGAGAGGTATGGCAAACTTTTAATACAGAGTTCAATTTTTTGATTTTTATAAGAGACCTGTTAGCCATGTAATCTAACAGTTAAGTGACAAAATCTTTACTAATTTTCATTTTTAAAACATCATGTATTTTTAAAATAAAACAAGAACGTAAGGAAGCACACTCCTTTTAATGCTCCCTTCTCAAAAAAGGGACCCAAAAAACTAACCAACAACAACACAAAAAAACACCCAACAACAAAACAACATAAAAACAAACCCAAGTGAAAACAAAGACAGCTTGGCTGAATACTGGTCAGAATAAACCACTTACTCTACCCCACCCCTCGGCCAAGCTGGTCCCCACTGCAGTCACACATCAGCCTCACCAAGACTTACTTGGAGACTTGCTTGTCTACAAGTTGCAGAATACTATCATGCAAGTTCAGAAAGACCAGTACCTGCTCCAGGTCACTGACTGCAGTGGTTTAAAGGCCCTTTCAGGTACAGCTCAACTGTCCCTGCCACAAACACAAAAGTCCAGGAATGGACTAGAGACAAGATGAAAAAATTATTTACATCCAAAATTCATGTAAAAGTATGCAAAAAAAAAACTTCAAACAAAAATATTTCCAAGAAAACAAAACCGTTCTGTGGGGTACAGGGAGACACACAAGTATGTGCTCCTCAGGCACTAACTGCTCCTAATAAACCGAGGGGAAGTCCCAATTGGTTTAAAGCCTTGTAGTGACGGTTCCTCAAGTATCAAAGGCTGAGCCTGCAGTGACTATCCATCTCCCAGCTCCAAAGGCTGAGCCTGCAGCATCCCTGCGTGTGCCCCAGAACGGGCGGGACACAGCTCACGCACTGGTGTGTTTGAGACAGCTCCGCACAGCTCTGGGACGGCCCAGGAGCTGCTCGCACTGTATGCACTCACCCGCTCCCCTAACAAACACAGGCTCCACCGCACTCGCCGCTACATCCTTAAAATCCCGGTACTACATCCTTAGAGCCGCCGCACAGGCAGAACGGCGGCTGGAACAGCAGGCTGAAGGCTTCCTCACAGAGAGATCTATCTCTGCGAGGCGGAGGGGGAGCTTGGTGGAGGGGAAGTAAATTCTTCACCTTACAATAGGAGGCGAGGGATACGGCTGTAACATTAAACACAGATATTGAACATGGGCACCCATTTCTCTCGCTATCCCTCAATAACACCCGATCACCGAGCGGCGCCAGCCGCACACCTGCCGACCGAGCGCACCCGTGATGGGGCGGCTGCGGGACCCGCTGGAGAGAGCGGGCCGCGCACCACAGACTCGCCTCCACCATTGCCGGTCCCACATGGCCGCTCCTCTCCGCGGAGGAGCTGCATCTGCGTGGGACGCTGCGGCGGCAGAGTCCCTCACACCGCGCCCGGAGCGGCCCCGGCCCCGGCCCCTACCTGCGGGAGGGCGCCGGCCCGGCGGGACTCTCCTCCTCAGCGCCATGGCGGAACCGGGAGCGCCGGGAACCAAGCGGGGCAGGCCAGGGCAGGACCACGGAACCGCGCAGGAAACCGCGCACCGACCCGAGCGGCAGCGCCTTCTGAGGATCGGAGAGGTGCGGTGGGGCGGAGCGGGGTCGTGAGAGCGGGGAGCGGTGTGAGGGGCGGTACGATAGTCGGTAGTGAGGGGCGGGAAGCGCTGCGAAGGGAGGTGTGAGGCGGGGAGCAGTGTGAGGGGTGGAGAGCAGTGGAGAGCGGTGTGAGAGGCGGGGAGCGGCGTGAGGGCAGGTGAGAGAGGCGGGGAGCGGCGTGAGGGGCGGCGTGAGGGGCGGTGTGAGGGGTAGGGGGGGTGTGAGGGGCGGCATGAGGGGCAGGGGGCGGCGTGAGGGGAGGTGTGAGGGGTAGGGGGGGTGTGAGGGGTAGGGGGGGTGTGAGGGGCAGGGGGCGTGTGAGGGGCAGGGGGCGGCATGAGGGGCGGCATGAGGGGTAGGGGGCGCTGTGGGAGCGGCGTGAGGGGCAGGGGGAGGCATGAGGGGCGGTGTGAGGGGCAGGGGGCGGTATGACGGGTAGGGGTGAGGGGTAGGGGGCGGCATGAGGGGTAGGGGGCGGTGTGAGGGCGGCGTGAGGGGTAGGGAACGGTGTGAGCGGCCGGGACTTTTAAAAACATTGCTAAAGATTCAAAGAAGTCGACTTAGGTAAATCTTTCCCTCTTCAATCAGTAGTATCTGCTTGAGACAAGCAAAACATTGTCATTCATATGCTGTCTTTTAAAAAATCCATGACCTTAACAAACATTGACGTTTTACACAACATATTAGAAACACAAAAACTGAAAGTAGATACAGCTAATCTGAAATTATTTACTGTATAAACTCTTCCACATTTTCATTTTCGGTATTTAAAATGACAAAAAAAAAAAGTAATTATCTTTTAATGTTTACCATCTATATTGTGGATAATACTGTGGATGAAGAAATCGTTATCACAATTTGTCAGTTTCTTGCAGCTGTCAGTGGCTGTGAGGTTTTGTGCGGCTGTGCCGGTACCGGTGCCGCCGGGTCAGTGGCTCTGAGGTTTTGTGTGGTTGTACCGGTACCGGTGCCGCCGGGTCAGTGGCTCTGAGGTTTTGTGCGGCTGTACCGGTGCCGCCGGGTCGGTGGCTCTGAGGTTTTGTGCGGCTGTGCCGGTGCCGCCGGGTCAGTGGCTGTGAGGTTTTGTGTGCCGGTACCGGTGCCGCCGGGTCGGTGGCTCTGAGGTTTTGTGCGGCTGTGCCGGTACCGGTGCCGCCGGGTCAGTGGCTCTGAGGTTTTGTGTGGTTGTACCGGTACCGGTGCCGCCGGGTCGGTGCCTGTGAGGTTTTTGCGGCTGTGCCGGTGCTGCCGGGTCTCCAGAGGGTCGCGGCGGGTGTGGCAGGAGATGCGTGCCGGGGCGCTCTCAGGCGCTCCGCAGGGCTGTGTGCCCCGGGCAGGCACCGCGAGCAGCGCCCGGCGCCGCCGGGTCACCGGCTCCGGCCGCGCTTCGCGGAGGAAGGAGGCGGCTGCGGGCTCGCTGCTCACGGCGCCTTGATTTATTGAAACAATATGGATATTGATCTAGTACCGATATCCAACTGTGACGGACAAAAAACTCTCTAACAGTTCAAAGTTAGAAAGTGTATGTTTATTGCGGCGCCGGGCAGCGTACGGGGATAGCTCCCAAATGCACACCATTGCATAATGCAATTTACAGGTGATTACAGAGTCCTTTTGTCTATAAAGGTATTGAATACCCAAAATACAAATACATATTCATAGCTTTGGTACATCCCATTCCCCCCTCCCCCCCCCCGGTTCGTTTGGTAATTAGTTCAAAAGCCATTAAGCATGGTAGTGTGTTCCTTGAAATGGGTCGGTGGTCCCTTTCATGGGGAGGGGTCCCAAAATGAGGAAGTAAATGTAGTCTTCCTCGTTCTGACCTTTCTACCTTTTCAATGCAAATATGACAAATGAACCCTTGGAAGAACTCCCATTCCTTGTCTTCAATTGGTTTCAGAACAGAGGAGGCCCACGATTATGTTCCTTAAAGCTATTTATCAGTTTCTATATTCTTCATTATAAACCCAGCTAACCAAACATTATGTTGACAAGCAATCAATTATTAGTTAACTACTAACTCTTAACTTCATCAAGGCCTACTTATTTATTTTAATTGACTCCAATAAAGCTTCTCTCTGACTAAAATCTTAGCTCCTCTAAAACCTCTAGATTCCTTGAAGTTTATGTCTCAGCCCGGAGGGTGGCCCTGCTGTACTGCCCTGGGCCGGCTTGGGCTGATCTGCAGGCAGCTGCTGGAACCATAATGCATAATGTCAAAAAGATTTTCCTAGGTTGCTGTAAAGATGTTCTGCTTTGCTGTGCTGAAGCATTTCATCGCAAAAATTTGCTCTTTTAGGGATTCTGAAAGCAAGACATGAAAGAAGAAAAAAAATGTTAGTCTCGTGATTTAATTGGAATTGTCTTGTTATTGGATCTCTATGATTAAAAAAAAGGAGAGAGGGAATGTAAAAATAGGATGTGATTAAGTCGAATCTGAAGAAGGAGGAAATGAAGTAAAAAAATGGAAGAGAAAATAGAGTAAGAAACCAGTAGGTATTTATAGCACAACAACCACCTTATGAGTGACTACTGCTGGCTTGGATCTTTAAAGCAGAAAAAATGAAAGGACATCCAGTCTAAACTAGATCGCTCAGATATTTAATTCTGTATGTATGAGGCAGGAAATGGTTTTGAAATGCAGCAATTTCCTCCCTAGAAAAGCAACTTACTTTGCAAATATTAAAGTTGATGGTGCTGCATGTCTCTGCCCATAAGCATTTAGCCCGAAGTGGATGATGGCAATTTTGATTGGGGAAATAAATTCTTTCAGGTGAAGTGATCCGCAGGAGAGAGAATAAAAGAACCTGACTCTGAAGTACTCGGCCAGGAGTAAGGGGGTTTGATATTCATGTTACGCTGCCTCAGCAGAGAAATACTGATTTTTTCAGGTTGTTTACCTGAGCTGTTTGTACTGCACAGATTGGAGAGGTGAAGTTTCATTACGTACCCCATAAGGCAGTCATGGATTACAGCTTTGGTGTGCTGCCTAAAGCAGTAATAATGATAAGGTTTAGTGCCATTGTACATCTGCTCTAGGAATTCTTGGGACAAGGATGGGAACTTGGTTTAAATAAGAAATTGTAAGTTCATGTTGACTTCTTACCACATTAAATAAAATATGCCATTTCTTTTTTTCTTTTTCTTCCACCCTCTTTACTTCATTTCCTTTGTCACTTGGTATATCTTTAAGCCAGAAGCTGTTGTGAAGTGAAACCATATTTATATAGTACCTTTTGGAGCACCCTATTCTTGACAGGCAGCCCTTGACACTACCTCAACAATGCCACTGTGCCAGCTTAGATTTGTAAACCTGATTTTATGTAATGATTGCATTTGTTTAGACTTCTTTTCTGTTTTCATTTAGACTTTTTACCTGTTGGAAATTGTTAGACTGGTTTGTCTGGGTGAAAATAATCAGCAAGAGAATAATCCTTCTGTGGCCATGGGATAGTGCAGTTGGAATCTCTTGCTTTTCCTGCCATCCTCAGTCCCATTTCCTGATCACATAAATACCAAACTTCAGAGATGTTCATCTGATGCTGGGGATAGATTTATTTTAATGATAGTGATTTGTGAATGACTGAATTAAAAATGAGTTTATATTGTAATGGTTCTATGTATTTTCAGAATGTGTTTTTTTTCATAACAGAGGAAGATGTGGGAAAGCCTGGGGACAGACACAGAATTTTAAGTGTGATAAAGGACAATAGTAATTTAAATTTTCCTGAGTGGTGATGTCAGCATCTCTCAAATTCCTGCAAATTTCTCCTTTATAATCTGTGTTCTTCAGGCAGGTTATTAGCTGATTGCAAAGTTTGAAAAGTCACTTGGCAGGAACAACCATCACTATGCTCCCAAGCAGACTGTGTGTTCTAATCCAGCTAACAGCTATTAGCATAATTATACACCAGTGTCTTGGGATGACAACCAGACATAGCCCACATCTAAAACCAGCAGTTAGCGTGCAGACATATGGAACACCTTCCTCATGTGTCATATTTTAAATCACATCTCTCTGTTGTTAAGATCTACTGCTCATGTCTCTGCAGTATTTTCCCTTCTCTGTCTTATTTCCAGTATTGCTTGTTTTCAAATGTCAGAATTAGTAAATTGTGGCGACTGATACAAACTGATACTGGTTTTATATCTGGCAACTGAATGGTGAAATACTACTGCTGTTTTCTTAAACTCAGTGACAGGTAGGCAATACCTTTTTCAGATGAGTCAATATAGCTGGTTTTAGATGCTCCAGGAGCCCAATGGAGACAACAAATATACTGGGGCAGGTATATAGCGCTTTTTTGTTTGTTTTTTGTTTATCGTGCTTTAATTTCCCCCACCCTTGGTTTTATTTTCTGTTTTATAGTAGTTCAGCACAAAGTTAATAATGTTAGAGAGATCCTTTGTGTTAAGTGTCTCAAACAAGGTGAAGTGAAGGCAGACATTTTCATTGGAGTTTGTATTGATATTATCGTTCGCTAGTGCGTGTAGTATGCATTTGATAAAATCTGGAGGATAACTCTGGCTTCACATCTGTAAAGCTTGCCTGTTTCTTGTAGGAAGCCGGACAAGTTCAGGTCTTGGTTCTGATCTGGATGCTGGCTGTTTCTCAGACCACAGGAGAAAAAGAAGTGTCCAGGCTGGAAGGTGCTGGAAGGTAAAGGGCAGCATCATTCAGCAGAGGAACCTTACTGGCTAATTTTAATTATAGATTTTTTTTTCTTTTCCCCACAGAAGGACTAAACAGATATATCTTTGTCATCACATGTTATATCCACCTAAGTGCCCATGTTTAAAAAGTATTACTGGGCAGTGGAATAAGTGGGTGAATTCTGAAGAGTTAGGTTGCAACACACGGACAGAGGCCTTTGCAATTCCCTCTTAATGGAGATTTTCTTCTCAGTGTGATTGCTTTTTGCCAATGAAAGGGCAGATGGTTAATTTCACAATCTTTGTGACTTTGAGAGCTAGCTGAAAATTAGCACATTACATATCCTGCTACTTGTCTTATTCCTTTACACACGAATCATACAACGTGGGACGGAGGGGAAGGTGATGTTTCATACAGCAGAAGGGTATGGATAATGGTATTTACTAATATCTGGGTGCCCTGAAGCAGTAAGGACATGTGGTGCCTGATATCACTGCCTGCCCTAGGACTAGCGCGGGTCACTGAACCAGCTGACCCTGGCGAGCTGATCCAGCCCTTTGGATGTCTGCAGAAATGCTGCTGCTGCAGCCTCCCCAAGGGCTGCCTGCTTTGTTTCACACAGCACTATCAATTTCTGTGGCCTGACAGTGAGTGTACTATGGCTGCACACTAACTCTTCAGTGACATGGCTCATACAAACAGTTAAGACAACAGTTATCCCTTCTTTGTGGAATGCAGTTTAAAAAATAGAGTGAAATTGAAAAATAAAATTGAGGAATTAATCACATTGAGACAAGCTCTACAGGGGGATGTGAGGACAAGTATCAGAACAGGAATACTTACTGGAGTTTTAAAAGGAGAATACCACCGTTTCTTCAGAGATACCATCACACATACCTGCCCATTGCATTGCTGAACATATGTTATACTGAGCTTTTGGTTCTCTTTCTATGTTCATAGCATTTCTTTCTGTTCAAACCATATAAAAAGTTAATTCAATTCCAACACATTATTTAAAGATTCAGGGACTGCTGACACAGAATGAGGGCAGGCAAGTTAATGAGGACAACTGAAATGTTGCTTGTAGCCCTTCCAAACACAGCCCAGGACGCAGCACAGCAGTGTTCCCTGGGCAGGTGTGCTAGGAAAAGGCAAAAATAGAAAGTTCTTGCTCCCGTATTTAGTCTATAAAGTGGGCATACAGGAATGCGACGGGTGTGGCAGCAGAATAACCAGCAAGGCCAGGACAGCTGCCTGTCCAGCCACCCACAGGCCACTTCTGTGCAGGGCACCATCCAGCCACGGGAGGAAACAAGGTCAGCCTTCCTTTTTGTCTAATTGTGATGGAATTACCGCCTCTACTCTGAACTACAATGCCATTAACCAAGCCAAATATTTTTTTTTTTTAATGGGGTAAAAACCTTAATGAGACCAAAAGAAAACTCAGTACTTTTTGAAAATGCATGCATTTTAAACCAGTGAATGCCCTGTAAGTTGTATCTATCTCAATACAAAATATTTAGAATCTCTAATAAAGTAGTGATGTCTTTAGATACCAGAACTCCTGAATATCACTTTGATGCGAATTGTGAGCAAATGAAGAACCCTGCTGCTGATTTCTGCCTTCCAGGCAGATGGTCACTTCCCCCCTCCTTCCATGGCAGTGTTTGGAGAGGTTTCCAAGTGGGGCAGCAGCACGGAGTCCTTCCCTCACCTCTGCCTGATGGCCACAAATGAATCCCTGCACTCTGTGATGGGAAATGACCAACCTTCCAGCACGTCTCAGTGACAGCTTTCCCCTTGTGCCTGCTGTTGTTGACTAGTAGCTACAGGGATCTACTTGTAGCGACAAAGCCACGTTTACCTTGTTTTTCAAAAAGTTTATTCATGTTTATGTTACCTTTTGTGAGTGTTAGTCCTTGATACGGTAACTCAAATGCAGAATGCGTGCTTGAGTACTGTCCTTGGCTGAGATGGAGTCTCTTCAGTCTGTTTACTCTGAGAGAAAAACTCATTAGCCTTTTCCCAGTGTTCTCCCATCCTTCTTCAGAATACTGGAAACCCTGAAAACCCAAGGAAAATGCAGTGATGTGGAGCAATCATGGTGGTTACAGACAGGGTAGAAGTAACAGACTGTACAGCACAGGAGAGTTGGTGATTTAGTTACTTAAAATAATCAAACATATTTATTGGAAAGAAATCCAAGCAGACTGTAGTCAGAATGGAGACCATCATTTCTAGGACAGCAAGGTGACCTCAATTTCCTTGAGAGAGCAAGGGGAGGGGTAGAGGAGTGATGGAAAGAAAACAGGCTGGAGTTCTGAAGTATCTTGGATTGCCAATACCAAAAGTAAAAACATAAGTCTGAGGAATCTGGGTAGGAAGGTGCTGGATTTAGCACTTTGGGCCACCAGCCTGACACATTCAGGACATTTCCACTGGAGAGAGCTGGGAAAATGGCCCAAATGTTTTGATATGTTTCACCTGCTTAAGAACATGCAATTAGACTTAATTTTCATGGTATTTGTTTCTGAATATCACACAGAGAAAATAATAAGAAAAAAATGAACAGGGAACAGCTTTCCATGGATGAGACTTCCATTTTTATTGTTACTCCATGTGCATAGAAAATGGCAGTGAAGTTCCTTATGAAATAGGCAGGGAATGGGAGAGATGTGGATATACTGGATAGACTTTGTGCTTCAAAATTACACTATTCATTTTTAAAATTTGGGCTCTTTTCCTCTTAGAATTCACAACACTTTCTTGGTTTTGGGGTTTTTTTTGTGCATGATGTTTCAAATTCCTTTTCAAATTACACACTGCATTACAAATGGATGGCACTTGAGACCAATGTGGCATTTCCATATTTACACCAACAAAGAAATTTACATGACGCAGTAGCATACAATCCTGACATTCAGTAATAGCAATAAAACAAGGGCAGCAATTGGATTTTTTTCTGTACAAACTATCAGAACAAGACTTTTATTCACATTAAAAAAATCAGCTTTAATTTGCTCTGACCTACACACTTTCCAAATTCATCATACTCAATTCTCAAACCTTTCATCACATCGCCCACACCCTCACCAGACTACAGGAGCTACAAGTAATGATACCTAACACCTAAGCAGAGCAAAACCATCCCTGCCAGCTTTTTCTCCTGACAATTCCTCACTCAAAAAACCCCCCAAAAAACCAAAACCAAACAAACAAAAAAAAAAAACCAACCCCAAAACCAAAACCAAGCCCCCCCCCCCCCCCAAAAAAAAAAAAATTCATCCTTTTTCCTTCTTTTCTTTCACTTTCATATTTCTTAACCAAAACAACACTGGGCCATTCCAGTCCTTCTCAAGCCAGACAAGAAGCACGCTGGGTTTTTCTCTCTGGTGCTACACCCAGGAGTCAGGAGAGCCTGGGTACTGTTCTGCTCGGTAAGAAGATCGTCTGGTGGAATAAAAGTCTACATAATTGGTGGTTGATTTCAGTCCATACTGTGTTGTGTAATCTGAAGTAGCAGGAAAGTGAACTCGATCGTCAAAGTAAGGGTCCTCGTAGCTGTGTGGGGACTGCAGGTACAACCGATAGGCGTCGTAGTTTTTCCTGGTGGCATCTTCTTGGCTGTAGTACAACTGCTGATGCTGCTGGTAAAATGATATCAAAATAAACTTTCAAAAATATAATTAGCAGAGAAAATACTTTACCCAAGTGCAGCTCTGCCCATGACAGTAATGCAGATTTCAAACCTCTATGAAATGTACCCAGGGAAACGGAGGAAATGCCCCTGAGTTTGCTGTGTGTCTCCTCCTACATCACTCGAAGAGAGTAACTCCAAAAGTGCACAATTCTAGAGCTCAAGTACAGAACCTGGCCATACCTACCAAAAGCAGCCCAAACCCAACTCAAGTCAGAAGAGAGGTCTCAGATCCCACTGTAAGAAGGTGCTAAAACATGTGACTCATATGGAACCAGCCAGGCTCCAGCAGCCCTGAGGCCCTGCCAGCTCAGGTGGGAAGGGGGCTGAGCCCCTCCTGCTGGGCCTGGGCAGCAGCGCCACCCCAACACCCCTCTGGGCTCACCTGCAGCCGCCGGTTCTGTTCTCTCGCTGGTGACGAGTAGGAACTGATGTAAATTGGTGAAGCTTTGCTAGAACCTGGGAGAAGAAGGTTTAATGCATAACTTCAGTCTCTGTTCATTCAGCCGTAAGTCTATTGGTTTTTATCTTGCCTCTTATGTAGCACCCATACTATTAAATCTGGAGATTTCAGTACCTGCTACTGATACAGTGTAATAACAGAATGATGGCAATGTCCCTCAGCAGCAGTTACAGCAAAGCCAGGAGGTTTGTGCTGCTGTTTCTCATTTTACAGACTGAAAAATCTTTAAAGCACGGTGTTTCCTTCTCTTTAGTCACTGTCATCTATTGTTTTGCTACTTGTGTGACATAGTAAGAAGGAAAAGAGAGATCAAAGAAAATATGAAATCTTGATATAATTTTGTAATATAATAATATACAACTGCATATTAAAATTTATTATATCATCATTATAATATTATGTACATAATAATACAATTTTCTGTACTAGTATTTTAAATAAAAATAAGAATTCCAACTGCCTCTCACCTCCCAGTATAGAAAGGGATCTGTGTTTACTCTGGTACCGGGCAGCTTTACAGACAACAGGAGAGCTGGTGACACCCTGCCCTGTGCCACAGCCAGGGAATACAAAGAATGGAAAGGGAAAGCAGCAGCTGGCAGCGACCAGCCCGCTAATGCAGTTGTCTGTGTACGACTGGAACTCCTCCCACAAGGAACAGGGAAGATGCTCGGCTGGTCTCTTACCAGTGTAGATGTCTTTATGTGCAATGACATCGCCCTGGCTGCTGTAATACTGCATAGAAGGGTGCGTCCTGTCGTACTCGGAGCGCGGCTCTCTGATTCCCAACAAAGCCGGGGACGAGGACGTGCTGCCAACTGACGGGAAAAGAGAGGTTCTCAGCATTGACAACCAAACAGAGAAAAGTTCTCAACATCGACAACAAAAGCCTTTTGCACAGCCAGCCTTCCTCACCACTCCCTGCTCCAAGTGCTCTCAGCCAGAGGGTGGGTAAGGACAGAACAGCTGGAGCTATTCCTGTGTGAACACCCTAGAGCTGCCAGCAAGGGACCAGAGGCTGCAAGGGACAGTCACTGCTCTGTGGTGCTCACAGGCAGACACAGGACTTTTGTGACACTCACAGCCCAGAGATGGGACCGTATCATGCCTAGGACATCACCGTGTGGAGGCAGAAGATGATACTCTGCTAATGGTGATGGTTTATCTAAGTTATTACACAATACTTAAGGCCACTCTGTCACCTGTCCAACCTACCTGGCCCCAGGGACCCCTGTACACACAGGTGAGTCCTGGGCATGGTGTGCTCTGGGAGGCCAATGGCCATGGGGGGATCCCAGCAAGGGATCGCTGTGTTCCTCAATAAGCAGCTGAATCTCAACTCCTGTTGTAAGAAGTTTGTTCTGCTAAATCCTCCCTGGTCTTCACATCCCTTGGGCTTTGTTGGCTCAGAAAGACTCCAGCAATGGGAGTAAAATAGTTAAAAACAATTTCTATAAATTTTGCTTCAAAATATTAGTTCAGTGATAATCTTCTTCCACTGATGTGTCTGTTACATCATAGCTCAGAATTCTGTGTTATTATGGATAGTTTAATTACTAGTATTTTCCTGGCACATTCATGGCTAAATATGCCACATTGTTAAAATTCTGACACGGGTCAACATAATAATGTGTGTTTTAATGACGAAGTGACTGAAACAAGAACAACTGTTTGAGGCCAAGCGTATCTGTTCCAACAGGCATCTGCTGTGCTCAGCACGATGCTGCACAGCCCCTCTGGGGATGTGGGCCTTTCACCAACTTCCACTGACTCCCCTGGGCTCGGCTGTGCTCTAGAGCAGAAAAGCAGACACTTCCTATCAGGAATTTTTACTAAATCCTCTTTGAAATACAACATCCTCTGAATATTAAATTAGAGCTGCTCATCTACTTCCTACTTGTCATTCAAAGAACTGGAGTAACACAGTTATTCTGCTGGTGTATCCTGGGAGAGAAAGCACCGAGACAGAAATTTGACAGCTGGTGTCAGAATATCCTTTTCCACTTGGGTAGAATCCAGTCATTCCCTGAGCATAAGCTGTACTGGCTTTCTTGGTGGGTGAGAGGAACTCTGGCACAAATGCCACAACAGGTTTACTTCTTGTAGGAAAACAAATCCCTGGTGGAGTCCTTGTTTTTCAAGTCAACCATCTCATAAAGGAATATGTGGGGGTTGTTACTTTTATGTAAAGAAATAATTAAACAAAAGTGTTGTAGGAACTGGTCACTAATTTTAGCAGTCACAGTAGGTAGGTATTTCTCAGTATTAACAGAGATCTGCTCTAGATAGTTTCTAGAAGAGTAAATTGGATAAAATAAAATGCCATATGATGACAAAACAGAAGGCTTCAGGTAGGCTTTGTATCAGCTGTCTTGAAGATCTAAATCCTAGCACTGAACACATTGAAGGAACAAAGGTAGGAAATAATCAAGGAGGAGTCAGAAAAGTAAGGGGTTTGGGTTTGGTTGCTCATTCTTACGGAACATGACATAGTTGGGAATGAAAATGAGCTCCTCACGGAACATGACATAGTTGGGAATGAAAATGAGCTCCTCACAGTGGGTGTGTTGCTGTTTATGCTGCCAGGTCCCCACGTTCCATGAGGCCACTCCACATCCCCACACAGCGCAGGAGGAGTGGCTTTGAACGGGGCAATGCTTGGTAACAACGTCCAGCTCTACTCATTGAGGATTTCACTTTGCAGACACAGTTCAGGGAGCACTCGGAGCACGTGAAGTACTTTGCTCAAACACCAAGGAGCAACAGCCTGACCTCTGTGTTTTAAATGGGATTAGTACCAAACTGAGAGGTGTTTGAGTTAAAAACATGGGACAGCAGGTCCCCTTCACCCTGCCTGACTGACCTGACTGCATGACAGGTGACATCTGCTGATTGGCTGTGGATAGAGAAGGATGGGATTTGAATCTCTCTCGTTCCAATGTTGATACTGGTGTGATAAAGTGACTTTGATTCCATCCATCCTGTGGAGGGGCAAAAAGAAAAACACATCAGAATAAATAGCAAGTTATAAATAAATGAGGAGTTTTAGTGGCACCATTTTCCAGCGTAAGCTAATTTTACAATTTACCTTTTTGTAAATGCTCCGGAGGTCTCGGTACTGCCACAGTGTGTTCAGTACCTGGGCCGCCGCCTTGACAACCTTCAGTGAGGACCTGAGAGGTGAAGAATATGGCAGTGTTAGAAGGCCACTGAATTCCTCTTCAAAAGAACAGTGCTCCTGAGCTTTGTATCAGCCTGAACCTGCTGCCGTGGGGCAAAGCAGACCCTGCCATCACCAGCATGAGCACAGCCAAGCCAGCAGCCTCACCATGAGACGGGGCTCTGGCTGCCCCATCCACCAGCCACAGGGGCCTCCTGCTGCCGACCCACCACAAGCTCACAGGTTTCATTTCCACTAGACAGCCACGGTGCCAGCAGAGAACTTGTCTCATGGTCTCCCTGGAGCCCTGCTACAACGGGCAGGACCAGCTCCCCTCAGCCAGCCCTTGCTTGGCAATGCTGTTTGAGGGCATGCCCCTGGCCACCTTCTCCTTCCACTGACCAAAGGGCTGCACATGGTTGCAGGGATACATCCTGACAAAGGTGCCCACAGAGTATGTCTTGGAAAAGCTCCAAATATTTTATTAATGTTGTAGGTGTTGAAGAGGTGACTGGCTAACTCATTGAACCTGAACAGGTCCCATGACCACGGTTGCTGTGAGCAGCTGTACAAGCCTCCAGACGCCTGGGACAGAGAACACTGCCCCAGACAGTGGTACTGGTGCCTCCTCCCTCCCAGTGAGACTCCAGCTGACAGCTCCTCAGGCCCAGACTGCAAAGGCAGATCTTTTTTTCACTCAGAAAAGCATTTCCCACATTCTTAAGCATTTTAAATGGACACAAACAGCTCAGGTGTGATCTTTGCTGCCTACTTGCCTGTCACCTCTTCCCTTTGTTATGTTGACCAGCTTCTCTATCCCACCGGTGTCGGCGAGGGCCTTGGCATTCTCCATGTTCTTGCTGGTGACCTCGTGCAGGGCGCAGCAGATGGCGGCCACCGTCTCGTCCGACAGGATGCTTGGCCCATTGCCCCCCGGCAGCCGATTGACCAGGTCTCGCATCGCGTATTTACCTGGAAACACACACCCACAGGACCAGGTCAAAACCACAGTTCCAAAAGGAACTGGAAATCGCAGGACTTCAGTCTGGAAATCCAGGCTGGAAATCGCAGGACTCAGCATAAAACTGCAGCTGGAGGCAGTGAGACGCAGCACAGTACCAAAACCTGCCAAGAGTTCACACTTTACACACAGCCAAGGGAGACCACATGACAATTTTTGAATTCTTTTTTCCTTTTAGCTTAAAAGTGTGAGAAGCTGAATTTTGCACTAAAAGAGGAACAATTTTAAACAAGAATTATTTGGAGAAAGAAGAATTGTTCAAGGAAAAATATTAGGCTACTTATTATGATTGACAGAGCAATGCACATTGCTGGGCTTCATCTATGGGAGGATTAAAGGAATCCATACAGTAACTGGAAATTCTTTCTTCTGGATGATCTGTTCACCTTGTTTACTACCTGTCAGCGCTCAGCTCTGTCAGGCTCCAGTTGCTGACTGATGCCAGAGATAAGCTGCACACAAGGGACAGTAACTAAGATAAGGTCAAGGTTTCTTCCTGTTTGGGCTGGACTGTTAATTGAATGATTAATTGATTTTATAGTAGGCATGTATTTGCACATAACAGTGAATAATGGGAGAGCTTTGCACAAAGTCATTCGCTATCTATTTGCATAATGTGCCTGAAAGGAAAAAAAGAAACAAAAAGGAATTCTGCAGGCAAAAAGAAACTCACTGGGAAATTATCCCCACAATGGCGTCTGCAGCAATACCCTGCCATTGGCAACCCTTTAGCAAGCTCAGCCACATGCTGCATGTTCCAACATATACTGGGATTTGCTGGAGTCCTCATCTCTCATTTCCTTCAGTGTGACTCTGTGAGCCCACTGCTCCTTTCCTGTAACAGCTCCTAAGAAGCTCCTAAAGAGGATTTCTAGCATGGGGTAGTGCAGAACTTGGTTCACATCCGGCAATGTTTTTTCCAATGGTCTGTTTCAGAGTGTGTCTGAGGCCAGAAATTCTTTCAGAGGTACAGCTTTGACAGGGAGAGGGAGCAGGTGGAGGACTGTTCCTGAGCTGAAAAGTTTTGCCAGGAATGGAAGAAACATCCAGACGAGAGAGTATCACCTGAATCTGACCTGCATAGGGCTGGTGCCACGGAACAGGATTCCCTCTTTACACATTTCTCACATGTAACATTTGCACTGCAGGAAAACACACTCTGAACGTCCCAGATGAGAAGCTTCAGAAACAGATAACAAAGTTCTGTCCACCTGTATTTCTCTTTTTGAGAATAATGGTCCTCCTATCTCTATGAACAGTTGTTATATCCTTCACCCCACCATTCTATACACAGAAAATGCTTTTGTAACAAAAATGAGGCTTTTTTATATCACACCATTTGTTAACAGGGTTCACTGAAGCCACAGCAGCCTGAGGCTGAAGCATGTTCAACACTAACAGACTGAGAAAACTCAGGGCAGGAAAGGCAGGAAAGCCAATTGTCATTTTGTTGGGGTTTTTTAATGCTAGATAAAAAA